>NW_026712174.1:801845-926326 GCF_030504385.1 Musca domestica | reverse complement strand
AATGTGTGAAATCGGAACTGCTTATGGACAACGGGAAAAGTGTGACTTGATCATTAATCATTTGATAAGAAAATCGGAGATTTTTGAAAATATTAATTTATTTGAGGGAGATGACAGAAGGAATTTTCGCTTGATCAGCGTAAAATTCTAAAACGATTTAGCATTGTCCGTCCGTCCCTCTTTTGTAATCACGCTACAATCAAAACGAATTAAAAAAAAAAAATAAAATTTTGCACAGATCTGTCTTTTGTTTGCAGGCAGGTCAAGTTCGAAGATGAGCTATACCGGTCCACGATAGCGTATAACACCCATATAACGGTAACGCCCCCATATTCGGTATTTTGATGATTTAGCCACATTTGGAATTATCTGAACTTGTGAGTACTTTATCCCCTAGAAGATAATTGTATATAGGTCGACGATATCGTATGGCCCCTATATAATGGTACTTCCCGATAATGGAATTGTCTTAAAATCCGCACAAGGGGTTTCTTCTGAGTTTTTTTGCCCCCTAGAAAAGAATTGTCTAAATAGTTCCACGTTTTAGTATAGCGCCTATAGAGGTACCCCAGATATTCGGTTTATTTCATAATTTTTGCGACATTATTCACCGAATTGTTTTAAATCTCGTATATGATGACACGAATTACTTATGCAGGACCACATCTTTGTATAGCCCCTATAACCGTTTTCATTTGAGCGGTATATTTCGACTGATTTGTTTTAATATTTCAAGTTTATCCAAATGGTGGAGGGTTTAAAAAGTTCGGCCCGGCCGAACTTAGCTTCTTTTACTTGTTTTTAATGATTTGATAAAATAACTGTTACAGAATATGAAACGACATCCCGAGATCTTTATCACAATATGTCTCGTGCGAAATTAAAATGCGTCGAATCATATTAAGATATGGTACGAAAGTAGACAATATCTTGCAACGTTCAGTGGTCCTTCTTTGCTAAAGGTCAAAATTGTGAACAATGATAACTATGTATAATGAAATGAAATCCTTTGTATTGGTCAAACAGAATTCGGAAATTTGGAATGAGGATCGCTGATGGGTTGTGGATTATATGTACCAAATGTTTTTTGAAAATTCGAACTATAAAATTACTTAAAGTTTAAAAGCACTATATTGGTACCTTGGTATTACGGGAATGGATAGGGCATAATCTTGACATTTGGAATAAAAATTAAGTTTTGGGAAGAAAGGCTTATATAAGAGGTTGTTTCGGAAATGTGTATATAAGTGTGAGAACTGTACTAAATGCTAATAAATTGGTACGATTGGTAAACGGATGGAGCTGGAATTTTGAAATGTTGATATTGGGGTCACTGTTAATGTGTAGGGTTAAGATTTGATCGTGGTTTTGGAAATATGTACGAAAAGTACTAAATGGTACTAAAATTCTGTATATAAGAAAGGAACAGAGTTAGAAATCTGAAATTGGTATTGGACTCACTTTTGTGAGGTAATGTTGAGATTTGGGTGGTTTTTGGAAATGGTGCAAAAAAGTAGGAGAAGTACTAAATTCTATCACATTTGGTATTGGGTGACAGTGTTTGAATCCAAAATTCAGAAAAATGGTATTTGATGTTGTATGAATTGGACGAACAGTTGGGCTAGTTTTTGGAATTCGAAATATTGAAATATGTGCTGAAAAAGTGCAAATTGTACTACATTGGTATTGGGTGAACAGTGTTGAATCTGAAGGTTAGACGCACAAAGGATTTTTGAAAATTCAAATAATGTGCCATTTGTGGTACTATTGGCATTAAGTGAACGGATAAAGGTTTAGTTTGGAAATAGAGAGGTGCATTTTAAATGTTGAAATAAAGTACTGTACTAATTTGACATTTGACATTTGGAGGTGGACGTACTAAACGGTACTAAATATAATATTTAAAAAAGGAACATAATTGGAAATTTGGGGTGAGAGTCTTTGTTGTGTGTAGGATAGATGATGAAAAAAGGCTTTTTGGTACAATATGTGTACAAAAAGTACTAAAATACATAAAACTTGGTACCATTGGAATTATGTGAACGGATAGATTTAAAATCTTTACATTTTGTATGGGAATCAAGGTAGGAATTGGGATTAATACAACGAAAATGATTTTGGAAATGTATACTAAGTGTAAGAACTGTACTATATGGTACTTAATGTGGTACAATGTGGTTTTAAGTGAATGGATAAAGGTGTAATGTTGAATTTAGGTATAGAAATCTACAAAGCGAAAGTGTGAACGAAAAAGTAGTAAATATAACTAAATTTGGAATATATTGTGGAGTAGGACCGAGATATGGATTTGGGTATAAGGATAATGTGTATGTAAAGCATCCGTCCGTCCGTCTGTCCATGTCTTCTATGAACAGGTCTCATTTACTGTCCGATTAAGATAGCATTTTACACAAATCATTTGTTTGGCTCAGGACGAACCCTATTGAAATAGGTTCCATATACATATTTGATCACATTTTTTATTGATATTTGGTACCAGCTATCAAATACAGAATACAAATACTTTTGCTTAATTTATAGAGATCCGTTCAGATTTGGATACAGCTTGCCTGTTTTCATCCGAATTCACGTTTATTGCATACCAGCTCAAATACAAATGGATTTTGATGAAAATCGGTTCATATACAGGTTGAGATAAAAAAAAAATCGCAACAAAGTCAAACGCCATAATTATACCCTACACCACATGGTGGTCAGGGTATTATGTCTTTGTGCATTTGTTTGTAACAGGCAAAAGGAAACGAGATAGACCCATTGTTCCCCTTGGATGATCTGCATAGAATCACATTCTGAGTCGATTTATGCATGTCCGTCCGTTTGTCCATGTATATTTGTAAACAAAGTACAGTTCGCATTTATTGCCCTATCCAGATTAAGTTTTGCACAAAACATTTGTTCGGCCCAAGGACGAACCCTATTGAAATTGGAGATAATCGGTCAAAATTTAGATATAGCCCCCCAATTTGCCTTTTATTGTGCACCAAACGTGTAATATCAGTCCGAATAGTATGGAATTTTGCACGTGCGATCAGATTGGACCTCAAAATAAGTATGCCAAATTTGATCGAATCGGTTCAGATATAGCTATAGCTCCCCTATATATTGTTCATCCGACTTTGTTATTTTTGTCCTCCGCAGCCGTAATATTGCACTCTGTAACAACAATATTTGGGGGGAAATATATCAAATACAGCTAGAAATACATTGGCTAAATTTTATCGAGATCGTTTCAGATTTGGATATAGTTCCCATATATAACTTCGTCCGATTTACTTTTTATTGTGCACCAAACGTCTAATATTTGCCCCAAATCGACCGAATTGAGTCTAGAAACCTAGTATGTCAATATTGCTGAAGGTCGGTTCAGATATAGATATAGCTCCCATATATACTGTTCATCCGATTGTCATAATTGTTACCCACAGCCGTAATATGCACTCCGTAACAATGATATTCAGGGAAATATATCAAATACAGCTTTGCCAAATTTTATTGAGATCGGTTTCCGATTGGATATAGCTCCCATATATATCTTTATCGATTTCAAATTAATTTTGCACCAAATTGGCAATATAAGTCCGAATTTAAAAGATACAAATGCTTCGGCATATTTAGTCCTTTGAACTTTAAATTATAATTATACTCATAGCGTGTATGATTGACTTCTCCCATAAAAACTTTTATTGTTATGCGGAGTTCTACCAAATTAGCAAAGCGGTGTAGGGTATCATAAAGTCGAACCCGCCCGACTTTACTGTTTGGAATTGCAATGGCTTTACCCCGAGCTCATTTTTCAATATTTCCCGAATGGAATGGAATATTGCGATATGTTAAACTCACGAGCCGGTTTTCGGCCAATGCGACGCGGGTCTCAGTCAAGTCGCTTCTTTACTTTTCGAACCATTTCCTTGAAGTCAGGCTACGCTACCAGTATCACTGTAACGAGCAATGGTACGAGACACAAAAGATTTAGTCACATTTATATGCTGGAGTGCTCTAACGATAGCCACTTGTGGTTTTCCAGCCAAAGAAAAGAAACACTATCCACGCTTAAATTCCAACACGAATAACTTTTTTCTGGAGAAATTCTCACCCAAAATGCTTTTGTACACTTGTAAACAAAATCGGACGAGTGGCTTAGAAATGACAGCAGTTGAACAACTTGCAGTTTGTTCATCTCACCCAGTATGTTTTAATCTAATTCAAATTTAGTAGAATTCGATCCAGTTCCAAATTATAACTGCTCTTATATCAATATATGCACTGAAAAGCGATAATAGTTCGTATGCTTTACTTTACCTTATTCTCTACATTAACGTTTAATAGTTACGCGTAGTTCTACTTTATCGCGTTATTAACAAAACTCCTTTGACAAAAACAAAAATGGAATTAAAACAAACTATTTTGCAACAACAAAGTAGCTATTCAATTTCCAACATTGTTAAAATTTCCCAACGATCGTTGCAGTACTAAGGAAAAGAATGAAAAACTTTTATTTTCCCAAAAACCCCATCAAAAACTCCTCGGGGGATCACTTGATTTATGCCTGCCTCCTGTTGCACATCGAAGTCTCTAATTCCCCTTGAGGCAAATCATATTTAAATACAATGCTTCGGAAACAAAACGTTACCGGATCTATCCATATTGAGTGCATATACGAACGGCATTTGATTAAGTTGTCGACAATATCCTTTGTCTTTGGGCGCCCATCTCGAACCTCTGTCGAACATTTCGTTTATTTTCCATAATTCTTCGGTTTGTATTGGTGGGTGTCTTTGGATTAAAATTTATTGGATTTAGACGAACAATTGTATCGAATTTTCAATCCTTTTGGGTCGTATAACATTGAAAACCTGGTGGTATTACCCTCAGTGGATTACAAACGCACACTCGCATATACATATACATGCATACGTATGTGTGAGCAATCACACAAGCAAACAAACCCATAACACAACTACCCAAACACTCCCTTCATTCATATTTATCGTTCTTTTATTCGAAAGGATGGTGGGTTTCGTCCTTTCCCCCTCTCCTCCATCCCCCATCCTACTCTGTCTATGACTGGTCGGGTTAGGGTTACTTTTTGTGGTCAATTGTCACTTGACTCCGTTGTATTGAATGGCTCGTTTGCCATTGGTTTGTATTGTCATATGTTCTGTCTGCTACGTTCCGACACAATGGACTCCTTAGATATGGCGATTGGTTGGTCCCTAGCAAACCTTGAAATGCCAGAACCAAATGGGAATTACGTGCAGAAATATCGTTTATTTTTATGCTCTCAATGTGACACCTACAAACCAAATGCCCCCGTTACACTTTACATTTTCGATTTCACCTTCTGTCGGTTTGAAGGTGTCGATGCGGGCGGTGGGGGATGTTTTGCCTCACGGAACCTGTTGTCCGTGGCAAAAAGCATATTTGTATTAATTTATGACAATGCAAAGACAACAGACTCCATTGCAAGATTGTATTCGAATATCCACGCAATCCCCTTCGTTAAATATTTAGTTCTAT
The DNA here is from genome assembly GCF_030504385.1 of Musca domestica. Lineage (NCBI taxonomy): Eukaryota > Metazoa > Arthropoda > Insecta > Diptera > Muscidae > Musca > Musca domestica. The sequence goes on along the minus strand of NW_026712174.1, from coordinate 920,788 downwards.
TCCAATGGAAATCGAATGAAAATGTCAGAAATGTGGTCATGGACACAACGGCGCCCAAAGGACTGTTCAAGTTAAGTTTTGTCGATTAAAAAACGTTGTTATGCCTTGCATAATAATTGATATCGAGTGGACAGTTGAAATATGTGAAAGTAATTTAATAGCTTGCCGTGGGAAAGAGTAGGATGTGATTTGACTAAATCTAGGAGAGATTGGAACTTTATATATTCGTGTTGGTAAGTTAATCCGATTTTAGGTAGCTCCTTTAGGTTTCTACTTAACATCATGTAAATGCAAACGAACTAGTTTAATTGATCGATTCGATGAAAATATATATTGATCTTAAGCAATGAAAATCCTTTTTTTAACCTCAGCCACATGGCTGCAGATTGTATAATAATTCGATGCGGCGGTAAATGTGCCTCATCGAAAAAACGGTTTTAGAACTTAAGTGTCTTTGGCTGAATCGGCTCGCGTCCACCTAATCATGCATGTCTGTCTTAATCAGCTCCCTATTCGTTTCATTGTTTGTAGAAATATTTTGAAAGTTCGAGAGGGTTAGCACGAATCAAACCGCTATAACCAATTTATTCCATTTTTGCACGAAATATTTTCATACATTCCTTTTGCTGTGTTCGAGACTTGTGATTTTCGACGGGAGGTTGTAGAACATGTTCATATTCAAAATTGATCTGCACTTGATTCAAAAAGAGAACTCTGGTCGACTTGTAAATATTTATAGTTCTTCTGAATTTATAGCCATATAATAGGGAGGTGTCAGAAGAAATTATGCTATTTAGTTAATATTTTCACTTTCTTCTAGAGTTAATGCCCGTACCATGATACCAAACACCAAATGAAAAAGCTTCTGCAAGATCGGTGTCGCATTTGTTAACAGTCGATCAAAAAGACATAATAATGACATTTCTCAAGCTTGTTTGGATCGTTTTAAGCGGAATAAAATGGATTTTAAACGTCGATTCAAGCCTCCACAGACAAACGGACAATCCAAACAATGGACTGAAGCTGGAGGAAATGCCCCAAAGAAGGCAAAGACAATTCAATCGGCTGGTAAGGTTATGGCAACGGTTTTTTGGGACTTCAAAGGTATTTAATTGATTGATTATCTGCAACATTTTTGATCAATTAAATTTACAAATTCGATATAAAATGACCTGGCTTACAACACAAAAAAATAATTTTTCTTAAAAACAATGCACCAGCGCAAAAGAGTGTTTTTCATTTATTTTCAGGCCAAGTTCCGAAATTTTATAATGGTTATGCTGATTTTATTTGGCTAATGAACGGATAACAGTGGGGAAAGACAGAAGTACAGGGTGACACGAATTATGGTCTTCAAACGGCCAATGAAACCGTAACACGCTGCCCGAATGTTGCTCTGCGGTATTTTGGCCCGTTCCCGGCGAAGCGCTTGAGCTGATCGATACTTTGGGATTTTTTAGTGCCAACCTTGCTTTCCAAAATACTCCAGACACAATAGTCCAACGGATTGGTATCCGGCGCTTTGATGGCCATTGTGAACTGGAAATGAACCGAGGAATCTCATTTTGACGCGTGCTGAGTGCGATGGTGCTGAGCCCTGTTGGAAAGTCCAAGGTCTGCGGCCAAAATGTTTGCGTGCCCAAGGCTTTAATACACTCTTCAGAATATTTTCGCGATAATATTCGGCATTTATTCTGATGCCGCGGTCGATTAATATGAGCGGAGAGCGACCATCGTCTGTTATGGCAGCCCACACCTTCATAATGGCCGGCTCCTGAGTTCTGGTGGCCAACCGAAGGCTTTACCCCGAGCTCATTTTTCAATATTTGCCGAATGGAATATTGCGATATGTTCACCTCACGAGCCATTTTTTGGCCACTGCGACGCGGATTTCGATCAAGTCTCTTCTTTACTTTTCGAACGATTTCTGCAGATGTTGCTGTTTTCTTCCGTCCACTTCCTTGACGTCTGGCTACGCTATCAGTATCACGGTAACGAGCGATGGTACAAGACACAAAAGATTTATTCACATTTAAATGTTGGAGTGCTCTAACGATAGCCACTTGTGGTTTTCCAGCCAAATATAAATAAATAATACTATCACGCTTGAATTAAATCGCGAATAACTTTTTTTCTGGAAAATTCTTACCAAAATGCTTTTGTACGCTTGTAAACAATATAATGAGCTGTCACGGGAATAATTTTAACAGCTGTCGGACGAGTGACTTAGGAATGACAGCAGTCTAAAGTTGGTCACAGTTTTTTCATCTCACCCTGTAATATCAGAACCAAGTGTTAGGAGTTTGACTCATACGACCGAAGCTAGATGTAGTTGTAGCTTTGACATATATGTTTAACCCGATTTAAACTGAAGCATAATAGCTTACTTATGCGTGATGCAAATATAACAACACGCGAATATTGGCACCTGCCGTATTCTACATTTTTGCATTCCAATAAGTTCATATACTGAACACCTGTGCCATTTTCAGGACCAAAACGAAAAGTGCTAGTTTCGGTAATAGTCTAATTTGATTCCTTTCGTTAAATAAAATGTAACAACATTTTATACCTTTGAGCACTCTTTGAATTCAAAATTTAAATCTACATTTACCGTCCTCCAATTATTCCAACTTTGATATAATTTTCAAAATGAGGCCATATGGGGTGAAAACTTGCCCAATTGTAAGGATTTTCTCCTAGGGAAATAATGCACATACTCTTACTTAGTAGAACAATTATCTTTAGACTTATACGTCTTTTACCGGACCATTTGGGTCTTCAAGCTCACCCAATCGCAATGGAATGCATTGAAAATAGCATATTCAGTCCATGCGAATTAGACAACGAAACGTTAGAACTTTTTTCTAGCGGAAAAATAAAATAGCTTCACTTCAAATCAGCAATGGATGACAAGTCAATTGTTATCAAACAATTTACAACCGTGTAGCTTTTATATATTTTTAAAAAGTTTACGGGGTTTAACAAATAAACGTTCTTAGCTGACCCCTTAAAGGATGTAAAAATAAAACAAAATATTTATATACAGAAGATCCGCATCGCACATTAAATTATGCACAAAAAATATTTCCATATAAAATATATAAATTAGTTGGCTGCAAATTGAAATACAAAACCTTTAAAGCATTACTTCCGAAAATAAAAAATTATTTTGCATCCCAAAAAAACTTTCAAAGATAAATAATCAGATATTGGAATAGAAGATGAAGAAAACGACGACGTCGACGAAAGCACAGAGGGCAACATGAAAGGGCTGCTCAATGCAAATGAAAAATCATGCTAATGTTCATTTCATTTCAGTTTCTTTTTTTTTCTCTCTCTCTCTCTCTCTCCATTTCAGATATAAAGGATATTCGAGTTGCAAAGTTGCATGTTTGCAAAGTCTGTAAAGGTATCAGACCAAGCCTTTCCCGGGGAGATGAAGCAACGGCATTACACACATCGAACTGTGTATCTGTCAAGCAATCTATAACAAGTAAAAACATTGAAAACATACCTCAACATGAGGTTAACCTGCAGCAGAATTACAAAATTTGGAAGGAGAGAAGGAAAAAAACCAACAGACACACTTTCAATATGCCATATTATCCGGTAGATGCCTCAAGTGTCACATACAGAGAGTGTCAAATATGCATGTCCAACAATGCAAGCACATGAGATGGTAATAAAAGTTATTGTTCATAGCATAAAGCCTGGGTTATACTATCCACGGGATGATTAAGTCTATTGTAATTTTATCACCATGTTTGCAATACCTAGAAATATTTGTCGCAATCGCCATTTAAACACAACCCACAATCATTGGTACTTTTAAAGTTCTAACAGGCCTATGAGGTACGCCTTTTCACGTTTTTCACCACAAGACTTGAAATACATGGAGTGTAGAAGTTACAAATGTATCAATTTTGATGCTACTTGTGGTGTTATCATTGGATCGTACTTCTTTGAAGTACGAATCTTGAGCGTTACTGTGGGATGACATCCATATATTTTTTTGCCACGTGATACATCATCTTTCAAAATAATTGATTGATGTAATGTATAATAGATCTTCTTGGCCAGATGATGTCCTTGTAAAGGATTTTGTTTTAAAAGAGAAAAATAATATTAATAATCCTGTTGACATCCATTCATCTGTTTCATAAAGCCAATGAATTCCCTATTTCAACTTTAGCAAACTGTTAGAAGCGTTTATTCCAAGCTTAAACATATAATAAAAATGGTTGTTTTCACGGAAACTTGGCTTAATCTGTACCAAATTAAAGGAAAGATAGACTAAATAAAGTCGGTGGAGCAGTATTCATCGCTGTCCACAATTATGATGATTTAATGTCCACAATTATGATTTTTAATTTTCGCCGAGTCCCAGGTGAAATGGATGTTGACTATGTACCCATTTCATCGTCAGAATTGTCCACTGATGTGTTAAAATTCTTAGAAAATATTTTTGATCAGTGTCTGTATCAACATTAACATAATGCAAGTGGTAAAATCTTGGATTTAATGTTTACATTTCTACTCGGAAGCTGAAGATTTATATCATCCTACTCTTTCCGTAAGCCTAGAACTTAAAACAAGTAAAAGTCGGACGAGGCCGACTATATGATACCCAACGCGACTGTGCGTATTTAGTAGAGCCCCCGTAACCATGACTTCGAAAAGAATTATATTAAAAACATTTATTGATTCGCCAAATGGAAAAATTCGGTTGAATATGAAAAAAAAATTATCCAATTTGGGCTGATGTTACATATATGGTGGACAATATCCGTTATATCGGATAAAGATTTATACCGAAGGTAAACAATAACCTTAATATCGGATGAAGGGGAGGGACTTAAAACTCCATGTGAGGCACTAGGGCATGCGAGGGACTTAAAACCCCAAATCAGATGAAACACATACAGGGTGAGATGAAAACACTGCAACCAACTTCAGACTGCTGTCATTTCCAAGCCACTCGTCCGACAGCTGTTAAAAGTATTCCAGTGACAGCTAATTATATTGTTTACAAGCGTACAAAAGAATGTTGATGAGAATTTTCCAGAAAAAAAGTTATTCGTGATGGAGATCAAGCGTGATAGTGTGATTTCTTTATATTTGGCTGGAAAACCACTAGTGGCTGTCGTTATAGCACTCCAGCATTTAAATGTGAATAAATCTTCTGCGTCTCGCACCATGGCTCGTTACCGTGTGACTAGTAGCCTAGCCCGACGTCAAGAAAGTGGATGGAAGAAAACATAAACATGAAGAAAGAAATGGTTCCAAAAGTAAAGAAGCGACATGATCGAAACCCTTTCGCAGTGCCCGAAATATGGCTCGTGAGCTCGCCGGCAATGTTGATGTTGTGGGCCGCCATAATGTAACGTGATGATTTCATCACATACATTAGTACGAACAAACAACCGCACCTATTGCACAATAATAACAGCGGCCACTGCAAGTGCGACGCTAACAACACCAACCAACCACCACCACCATACACACACAACACGGCCATAGGCAGTCAACAAGGCGACAACAGCACTAGCCGACAACAACAGCATTCATTCATGGGCGCGTTGTGAACAAATTACATTTCGGTAGTATGCTGTTCACAGGCTAAGAACTCGCAATGACTTGGTAGAGCCGGTCACATATAGTGTTCGGCTTAAGGGGCTTGCCAAAGGGTATCTAGTGATTTTCTAAAGATCATCTGCCGTCCTTCGACTAACAAAAGCGTTAGCCGGGAATACTTTTTTCAAGACTGGCTCTCATTAGGTTGAGTGGCTGGTAATTCATTTACACAGGAGTTTCAGCTCGCTGTTCCACAGGAACTTCGGCTCGTTGTTCCACAGGAACTTCGGTTCGCTGTTCCACAGGAGTTTTGGCTCGCTGTTCCACAGGAACTTCGGTTCGCTGTTCCGCATTATAGTCGAACGTTGGTAGTGGAGTAGACGTAGTTATAGAACCGTTGCTAGGCTAGTTACCTCACCCCTGTAGCCGACCCGAATAACAAAACCCTCCACTAAGGGCCAAACCCGCTCGAATTCCGATCTATCTACAGCCCATAGCAACGAGCTGTCGAACCCAAAGAAAACTTACTCTGCTCGCGAAGACCTATGCAGCCAGATACCAACCCACGACCACAAGTTCCCAATTACCTTCAAATCGTCAACAGCCCGCAACACCCGAACGCAATCATCGCAATAGTCTAACCAACGACCGCAAGTTCCCTATTACCTCAACAGAACGCATCACCCGACTACAATCATCGTAATAGTCTAATCGATGACCACAAGTTCCCGATTACCTTAAATTCGTCAACAGAACGCTTCACCCGAATACAATCATCGTAATAGTCAAACCGTCGACAACCGACGAACACAAGTTCCCGATCGTTCAAGTTCCAATCGTCAACGCAAGCGTCACCCGAATGCAACACCGTAATTCCCGATCTTCCTTACAATCAATCAACAACGGTCACCCCGAGTATCCGATCGCCTTCAAGTCGTCGACTATTCACACCTCACATCAAGCTCCCGAGTACTCATTGTGTACACCCGACATCATCATTCTCGATTGTCTACGAGTCGTACACACTCCTGCCTACGATACTAGTTAACATCAAATTCCCGATCATCAATTAGCACCATTACCTTGAAATCACGAACATCTCTGATGTCCATTTGCCATCCTATATTCCATCTTTATATTATCGTATTTCAACCCTAGTAGATTGTAACTCAACATTAAAGATCAATAAAACATCCGATTTTTACCCCCAGGAAAGGGAGAAATCTACTCTTATTATATCATAAGGTTTAGTGGGTCCTTATGGAGACCCTGGGTAAGCTGTGCTTACCTCAGCCGATGAGGAAACCACGTTACAATAACAGCCGATGATCGCCCTCGACCGCGGCATCAGAATAAATGCCGAATATTATCGTGATAATATTCTGGAGGGTGTATTAAAGCCTTGGACACGCAAACATTTTGGCCGCAGACCTTGGACATTCCAAGAGGACTTATAAAAAAATGTTTTTTTTTTTTTGCCAACCGAAGTATTACCATATTATTTTCTCTGATATAACCGTAATTATCATAACATTAAGTGTAACGGTAACAAATTTCATTCAATAAAAAATTCATTCAATATCATCCTAATTTCCTGGAGAGTCATCGCATAAAAAAACTGTCCTACTTCTATAGGAATGTGTGGCTTCTTATGAACCCCTCTGTAGGATATCATTTATACAAATGCAAAAAATTTGGGAATGATGGCTATATATTTTATACACATATTATATACATATGTATGTGTGAACGTGTGTTTGGATATGGGTACATGGAAGAATGTTTGGAATAAAGCCGAATTTAATTTATACCGTTGGTCCGATCAAACACAAGTTGAATTCACTCGAAATCATGGATGAATGCTCCCAAGTCGAGTCGAAGGTAAGAGTGATGTGCGGTCTTGTCTGGATGTAGCAGCATCAGCACCACCAACAGCAGATGAGTGTTTACTTTGTCCTTTGAAACTAAATAGTGGATTGACGACTAGCCAGCCGGGTTGGTCGATGGTGGGACGAATGAGAAATGCTTGAGGTTGATGTGATGAAATCTAGCACTTAATACTCGTACCAAGAAGAATGTGCCGCATAGGAACTATGTATTTCTGTGAGTATGTGTGTACAAATATATATGTATGTATGTATTTTTTCGATAGAGGCTCGCTTGGGTTGTATTTAGAGGACAGAACTAATTGTATCGCAAGTTCCGTTGTTTAAGCCAAGACCTGAGGTAAAAAATGCCTTATAATTTTTAAAGATCAGACCCAAAATATTTTTTTATACCCTCCACCATAGTATGGAGGGTATATTAATTTTGTCATTCCGTTTGTAACACTTCGAAATATACATTTTAGACCCCCAAAGTATATATATTCTTGATTAGGATAAAATTCTATGTCGATTTAGGGATGTCCGTCCGTCTGTGGAAATAACTCTAACTTATGAACGAAATGAAGTAGATTGATAACATTTGACTCAAATGTATATAATGTCTGCAGGACTTTGGTATTGAAAATGGGTCAACGTTTTGGTATAGCCCCCATTTGAGCGATTTGAGCTACAATATTCATCGGAATTGTTTCATATTTGATATTTGCAGTTAGAAACGGATAATACAGCCTAAGAAAGAAAATTGTTTGTACAGGTCCACATCTTCGTATAGCCCCCATATAACGGTACCTCCCGATATTCGGTACTTTGTTGATTTTAGCGACATTATTCAATGGAATTCTTTCAAATTTGGTATTTGATGTTCATAATGGATGCTACAGCCTATGACAGGAGATTGTCCGTGCAGGTCCACGTCTTCGTATAGGCCCCATAAAATGGTACCTCCCGATATTAGATATTGGATATCTTAGATTTTTAACGAATTTTATTATTATTATTACTATTATTTTTTTTTTTTGAAAATTGCCAAATTTGTACCAAATGGTGGAGGGTATTCAAAATTCGGCCCGGCCAAACTTACAGCTTTTTTAATTTTTTTCAGATAGTTTTGTTCATTTTCCTATTGCCTGTAATCGTCGTTAATTACCACCAAAAATCTTTTTAAAAAAAACTGTACCTTTTTGGGATTTATATTTTCAATATTTATTTAAAAGTATAGTCCGACCGTACTTGTTTGTTTTTATAGCCGCCTACTTATAGCTACCACGTCTTCCACGTCCAAGTCTTCGTATAGCCCCAATATAAGGTACTCCCCTATATTCTGTATTTTTATGATTTTAGCTACATTATTCACCGATTTTTTCTCAAGTTTCGCATTTGAGTATTGTAATGGCTTATGACAAAAGTTGCCTATGCAGGTCCACGTCGTCGTATAGACTCTAATATAACGGCCACATTCGGTATTTTAAACATTATAACAGAATCGTTAACGGCCCCTGCCGAACTTACAGCTTTTTACTTGTTTTAATTTACCTTGTCAAATTTAACTGCATAGGAAACAGGTTCCAATCTCTAATTTGTGTATATACAAGGGTAAAAAGCTGTAAGTTCGGCCGGGCCGAGCTTTGAATACCCTCCACCATTTGGTACGAATTTGGCAATTTTCAAAAAATTAAAATCGATTAAAAATTCTGTTAAAATCTTAAAAATACCGAATGTAGCCGTATACTTGGGTCTATACGACCACGTGGACCTGCATACGCAACTTTTGTCATAAGCCTGCACAGACAATTTTCTGTCACAGGCTGTAGTATCTATTACGAACTTCAAATGCGAAATTTGAAACAATTCCGGTAAATAATGTCGCTAAAATCATCAAAACACCGAATATCAGGGGGTACCGTTATATGGGGGCTATACGAAAACTTGGACCTGCACAGACAATTTTCTGTCATAGGCTGTAGTATTCATTACGAACTTCAAATACCAAATTTGAAATAATTCCGGTAAATAATGTCGCTAAAATTATCTAAATACCGAATATCGGGGGGCGCCGTTATATGGGGGCTATACGAAGACGTGGGCCTGCACAGACAATTTTCTGTCATAGGCTGTAGTATTTATTATGAATTTCAAATACCAATTTTGAAACAATTCCGGTAAATACTGTCGCTAAAATCATGAAAATACCGCATATCGGGAGGTACCGTTATATGGGGACTATACGAAGATGTGGACCTACACGGCCCATTTTCAATACCAAAAGTTCTGCAGACATAATACACATTTGAGTAAATTTTTATCAACTTAATTCATTTCGTTCGGAAGCTAGAGTGATTTCCACAGACGGATAGACGGACATACGGACGGAAATTGTTAAATCGACATAGAATTTTATGCTGATCAAGAATATATATACTTTGTGGGGTCTAAAATGTATATTTCGAGGTGTTACAAACGGAATGACAAACTTAATATACCCTCCATACTATGGTGGAGGGTATAAAAAAATTAAATATATGATTGCTTGATTTTACCTTCTTAGTTCTACCATGGTTACATTTATGCAATGCGAAAATGCTTCCCAATTTTCTTCAAAACTCCACATTACCATATTTGTATTAACATTATATTTAGTATAAAAATAGTCAAATAGTTAGGGTGTATATCTAAACTTTTTAAATTGTTTGACTTCTTATTGCTTGGAAAACTATTGAGAGAAAGACAGGCTTAAGATGGATCCTATATAGCATATGACATACAAAATTGATACGTTATCCTTTAGTTCCTGCACTTTAAATGCAAGTAATCTACCCAACAAGGCTACTTTCAATAAAATCACATACATACATACATGTATACATATCCATTCAAGAGGCCACATGTGTCTTTGTGCTCTGCACCGAATTGCCGAAGCAGCTTAATTGAGCCAAACTGTAGAATGCATTCAAGTGCAAATGCCAAATAGAACATCCGACTATTGCTTGTTACGGCTTTTTTATCTTCGGCCATAGACTGGTATCGTGTTCTCTTAACAAGTTTTACAAAGGGAGGCCAGAGCAAAGGCTGAACTTCAACTTGGACAATTTGAACAAATCAACATCGGATTTTAAATATATACATAATTTCATGATGAAATTTTGTGTTTTTATGTTCCTTTTAAATTCCAAAACGATATTGAACCCAGTTTATGTTTTAAATCCGTAATAACCGTCTTAGTAACAGACATTTTTAATTTATCCATTCCTATTTAAATCAGCACTATTGTCATTGTAAAGGCTATAAAAGGGATTTGATGGGCCTTGTTTATAATGCAAGATTGAAATTGCAAGGCTAATATTGTATTTTTAATCGCGATTTAGAAACTATTGTAAATCCAACACCGTATGCTACTATTCAAAACAATGTTGTTAAGAAGTTGCTATTAATCCTTCAACATAGTAGTTGTCAATATTTAAAATGATATATAAATATAACATCAGACATTTACCATACTACAGCTCTTCCAACTTACTTCTTTTACAACGCTCAATCGACATATTGCGCATTTGAGATTAAAAAAAAATTAAAAAAGCTGTAAGTTCGGCCGGTCCAAACTTTTAATACCCTCCACCTTAGAGTAAAGGACACATTAGAAGAAATGTGGGTAAACCATCAAAATGCCGAATATCGGGAGGTATCGTTACATGGGGACTATACCAAATCGTGGACCTACACATGTATTGTTTCGCCAACGGAGCTAGAACCCATTATGACCTACAAATACCAATTTTCAGACAAATCCGTGAAAAATGTGGCAAAAATCATCAAATTACCGAATATCGGGATGTACCTTTAAATGGGGCCTATACCAAAACGTAGACCTATACATGCAATATTTTGCTACACGTACAGGGACCAGTTATGACCTACAAATACCAATTTTTAGACAAATCAGTGAAAAAATGTGGCAAAAACCATCAAATACCGAATGTCTGGACGTACCGTTATATGGGGGCTACACCAAAACGTGGACCTATAATTACAATGACTCGCCACACGAACTGGGATCTGCAACTACCAATTTTCAGAGTAATTCTTGAAAAAATGTGGCAAAAATCATCAAATTACCGAATATCGGGAGGTACCGTTATATGGGGGCTATACCAAATCATGGACCCATACATGCAATGTTTCGCCACCGGAGCTGGAACTCATTATGACCAACAAATACCAATTTTCAGAGAAATTCGTGAAAAAAATGTGTCAAAAATAATCAAAATACAGAATATCGGGAGGTACCTTTGTATGGGGCTATACCAAAACATGGACCTATAATTACAATGACTCGCCATACGAGCTAGGACCCATTATGACCCACAAATACCAATTTTTAGACAAATCAGTGAAAAAATGTGGCAAAAACCAACAAAATACCGAATATCGGGAGGTACCCTTATATGGGGGCTATACCAAATCATGGACCCATACATGCAATGTTTCGCCACCGGAGCTGGAACTCATTATGACCAACAAATACCAATTTTCAGAGAAATTCGTGAAAAAAATGTGTCAAAAATAATCAAAATACCGAATATCGGGAGGTACCTTTGTATGGGGCTATACCAAAACGTAGACCTATACATGCAATGTTTTGCTACACGTACAGGGACCCGTTATGACCTACAAATACCAATTTTCAGACAAATCCGTGAAAAAATGTGGCATAAATCATCAAAATACCGAATATCGGGAGGTACCGTTATATGGGGACTATACCAGAACGTGGACCGATATATCTCATTTTCAATACCCAGACACAATACCAATTGCTCTGCTAAATTTTGGCGCTCTACGTCAAATAATGTGGGCTGTATCGAGATTTCAACAGACAGACGAACAGACAGATAGACAGACGGACGGACAGACAGACAGACAGACGGACATCGTTAAATCGACTTAGAATTTTATGCTGATTATGACGAATATTTAAGGATCTTACAAACGGAATGACAAAGTTAATATACCCTCCTTTCCAAGGTGGAGGGTATAAAAATGAAACTAAAACACAAAACGTCATATAGAATTTTAAACTAATATTGCAATATAGTTTGCTGCTATCTTCTAACATGGCTGTAAACATAATGTAAACACTTATATTAACATAAATTACCAAAGTGATGATCTTAATGCCGATCACTTCAAACACAACAGCAACAATAAAATAGGTCTGTCTACCAATCACTTGAATGTGACCACCCCCAATCCCATTTCAAATAATTTATTGCCATCGAATCGAAATGAGTTCAAAACAGCGATTTTTCTCCTCCGCACTTAATTACTTTGCCCGATGCACCGCAATTGCCAAAGGAGACGGAACGAACGACCAACTTTTTCTATTTGTGTGCAATAATTTATTATCAATTACAAAAATACATAAAACAAAATGAAAAACAACAAGAAAAATGTCTAATTTATGCAAAAATAATAAACATTCATTCATTCGTTGCTGGAGGAAGGAATACAATTACGTAATTAAAATTGAAGCGAAATAGCGAAAAAAGCAAAAAAAATAACCGAAAACTACAGCGAAGCGACATCGCCGAATCTAGTGGGCAGCAGCTGCTTGCTGAACATCTATGCCCCATCATCCAACTATGCTTAAATGGAATTTGCTCAAAGCGAAACCAAAAACCGAAAAACAAAGGACAAGGAAATTACACTCACCAACACCGAACATGTGATATCCCTCCCGTCCCTGGATCCCAGCGTCATCATCGCCACAATCATCATCAACAAAGTAATCAGCGAATATTCACAATTCCGTAAAACCAAATCAAATGATATGAAATTTTAGTTTTTGTGTTTTTTGTTTTTGTTTTTGTTTTGAAATAAAATTCGAAATGTGTTGAAAATGATGGACAAGGTTCTCAAATGGAAGTCATGTGCAAACAGTTTGTCTGCTAATTGTTTGCATTCGTAATGAAAATAATACGATGGTAGGTATTTAGTATTATTACCATTATATATCAGCAGAAAGTGTAAATCAGGCGAACTCTCTATTATTCAATTTTTATTCAAGTTTTTAACATTTCTATACTTAGTTTTTAGAACATTCGATATTTTAAAATATACGATATACTTGTAATGAAGTAGAATTAAAAGACAAACAGCCGCGTAAAACTACTGAAATTCAGCACTAAGGCTCTGCCCGCTTCCTTTCATAATTATTCAAAATTAGAAGCAATAAGGTGTTCCTCATTTTTAAATGGATTAAAGAGCTCGAAAGATTACTGAAATGACAAGATTTTCGTTCAAAAATGTAATTCAAATTATTTAGTATTTTATTTAGAAAATTGATTTCATTTCATCAAAATTTATATCAGCTGTTAACTCTACCATACTGTTTTTACAATGCCATAAGTATATTTTTTCGTAGTTAATTATACCCTCAGTCATATGGCTAGAGAGGGTATATATCATTTGATACGGTTAAAACGTGCCTAGTCGAAATAACGGTTTTAGACCCTAGGTCTTTTTAAACCAAATCCGTTTCAGGACATTTGGACAACATAGATCGAGTTTGGAGATGGGCAATATCGGTCCACTCTTCCTAGTACCTCTCCCATAAAATGTCGAAGTTTTTCAAAAATATATATTTTCTGCACAGAAAGAGAAATTATAATCCGATTTTGCTCTAACTTTGCAAATCCGAATGCTAGGTCACGTGCGAAAATGGACAGTATCGATCCACTCCATCAAGTATCTCCCCTCAAATGGTCAAAATTTTCAATAATTACAACACGTAAAAAATGTGCTGTAAGAGGCCGATTGTCTTTAAATTTCACACATCCTAAAATTTTTATCAACCCAAGGTCTTGTGTTTAGATTTAATATATCGGTCCCCTCCTTCTGTTAACTCCCACATAAGATCGAAATTTTCAAAAAATATATTTTCTGCTCAGAAATAGAAACGATAATCCGATTTTGCAAATCCTAATATAAGCGTCAGTTCTATGTAAGGTGCGAAAATGGACAATATCCCGCACAAAGGGCCAACATTTTGAATAATTACAACTCATGTCATGTAAAACTCCAATTGTCTTCAAGTTTCACACATTCCAATATTTTTATAAACTTAAGATCTGGTGTGAAGATGGAATATATTGGTCCACTTCTTGTGGTACCTCCCCCACAAAAGATCGAAATTTTGAATATCCATATAGCTCATAAAACGCGAATTTAATATCCGATTTCATTTAGACTTGGTACATCTGAATATTTGTATCAACACAGGATATGTTATAAAAACGATAGAGATCGGACTATTCCTTCTGGTATCTCCCCTACAAATTTTCAAAATTTTGAATATATATGAAAAAAAACGCGAAATAAACATCAGATTCTCTTTATATTTCGAACATCCCATTACTTCTACTAACACAAGATCTGTTGTGAAGATGGGATATATCAGTCTACTCCTTCTGGCACCTCCCGCACAAAGGATCAAAATTTTGAATATCCATTAAGCTAAAAAAACCGAAATTAACATCTGATTCTATTCGAGACTTGATACGTCTCATTATTTCCGTCAACACAAGATCTATTATAAAGATAGTAGAGATCGGACCATTTCTTCTGATACCTCTCCACATAAGGTTTCAAATTTTAAGCATCTAACTCTCTTCAAATTTCACACACACATACATTCACACATATTATATATTTTTGCCAACACAAGATCTGTTGTGAAGATGATATCTGTGATATCTGTGAACCTCATCCACAAAGGGTTACAATTTCAATACTTTTATCTGTCATTACTTGCGAAACAACTCAGTGATTCTTTACAACCAGAAACCTGAGATGAATATGGAATTTGTGATCCCACATACAATTGAATATAAATGTTCGATTTTTTTAATTTTGTCAATACCGATAATACTGTTCCAGATCCTGAAAGAATCTACTATTTTTGCAATTTTTCCCGATATCATAAAGGGAAAATCGGTTATCGTAATACACAAATGTACATTCTTGTAGTTCTGGAATAGGCCATATCTGTATTTGATGAGGTATGAATATGGAATACTTTGATCAACTATAGCTGGTGCCTCAGGCATATTACGAAAATTTTTAAAAAAAATTATCACAATTCTCATATATAGTGAAGAAACCTGGCAAGTGGCAATATTTATATCATAGTTATTTAGGTCCGATTCGAAATGGACAGTATTGGTCCATACCTTCGGAACCTACTCCATAGAGGATCGACAATTTGAATAATCATAACAGCAGTAATAATGTATTTAAATAATCGAACATTGGCTGAGGGTATAGCGACTGATACTTTTTAAATGTAATGTTAGTCTCACAAAATAATTTATTTTTGTAACTTTAAGTTGACAAACTGTATGTGTACATCGTCACTCACATACATAAATGCCCGGGTGGGCAAGCAAAATGGTTATCGAAAATTGATGAAATTTCATTTAAAATCAAATGAAAATTTTCCGTTCCACAAATCACTAATACTCTTCCAACTTTTCTAATTATTAGAGTTTGCCTGATTGTTACAGTGGCGGTGTGAAAAGTTGTGCATACAAAATTCAGAATAAATATATATTCATATAAATTTAAACATTCAATTGAATGATGGGTGTCCAACTCCAACTCATTCAGACTGACTAGAGCTGAGCAATTGGTTATATGATTATTAGAAAGAGAACTTGACCATAATGTTTTACTATCAATTTCTGCTTCTTTCAAACTCGACTTTTACCAAAATAATGCGTGTAGACGTGATGTATTGACTTAATCAAAATAAATTTGTCACGATTTGTCGTACAAATATACATCATCTTACATCTCGATTTATTTGAAAATCGGATCGAAATCACAGTATTAATAGTGTACAACACAGGGTTTGCTGGAAAAATTAATACATTAGGTGAGACTACGTAAACAGCTTGAAGTCTTCGCATGACATATTTTGTGATATATTATAAAGGGATGCCAGAGCCGCTTCAAACAAGCTTTTCTTTATATCCTCACATCGTATAACTTTCTAAGATTCAAATGTACCGATATAAAGGAGTTAAAGGAAAACGTGGACCTATATGAACAATGTTATGCCACAGAAGGTAGAACCCATTACAAACACTAAATACAACATTTTAGAAATTTCTGTTGGGAAATGTGGCTAAAATCATCAAAACACCGAATGCGGGAACTTAGCTATATATGGGGCTATAAAAGAACAAGCATCCATATAGACAGTTAAAGTAAGGAAAAGTCAAAAGTCAAATCAAAATAAACTAAACTTGACTGCAGAACTTACACCGCAACAGAAAGAAAGTAGACTCAAAAGAGTTAAAGAGTTGCTTTTGCTCGGCCGAAAGTGGTGAACTGCCGAATTTAGTTTTCTCCGATGAGAAAACATTCGTTGTCCAGCAGTTTGTAAGCAAACAAAATGATCGTGATTGATTGCCAAAGAGGTCAGCTGAAAATATGCACCTTCGGTTGGCCACCAGAACTCAAGCGCCGGTCATGGTGATGGTGTGGGCCGCAATAACAGCCGATGGTCGCCCTCTGCTCCTATTGATCAACCGTTGCATCAGAATAAATGCCGAATATTATCACGAAAATATTCTGGAGGGTGTATTAAAGCCATGGGCACGCAAACATTTTGGCCACAGACCTCGGACATTCCAACAACACTCAGCACCATCGCACTCTGCACGCGCCACCCACGAATGGTTACAAAATGAGGTTCCTCGCTTCATTTCTAGCGCACAATGGCCACCAAAATCTCCGGATACCAATCCGTTGGACTATTGTGTCTGGAGTATTTTGGAATGCAAAGTTGGCACTAAATACCGCAGAGCAACATTCGTGCAGCATGTGACGGTTTCATTGGCCGTTTGAAGGCCATAATTCCTGCCAAAGGTGACCAATTCTAACAAATCTAAACTTATTCTAAATTTTTTTCCTATTAATCAATACTTTGTTGCAGTTTTTTATCCCACCCTGTATTTCTTACATTTGTTTACATTTTACATGGAAAATCTAGTTTTTTACTAGTTATGCATGTAGTTCGAATCGGAAAGTTAAAAAGGAGAGAAAAACTTCAAGTTTTCAATTTTATCAGAACATTTCTTGGTCTGACTACCATAAAGTGGAACTTTCGATTAATGTTAGAAGGTAGGGTATAATGACCATTGTCAACAATGATAGCCGAAAAATGCCACCACAAAAACCAAATCATTTGTAAATTTTAATAAGGGAAAATCACGGAGCAAAAACCCAGCAGAAATTGTAAACAAGCAGATGAAGGAATCTACGACTATCATCTGCCGCTACTGCTCTGCACCTCCTCCTCCCGCTGTTGGAGACAAACAAAACAGCGAAAACAAAATAATTAAAACTTTTACCCGGCAAGGCAAAGAGGCAAAAACGCCAAACTGCATTTAGCGGAATCACTGAATAAATACTCTTGCCAATCTGAATAGTCGAAGCATATAAATACCAGCCACTACGCTAGCTAGCCAGAATGCTTGGTGGCATTATGCTCCGGGGGAAATGAAACGAAAGAAGTGGAAACACAATCATAATTGCAGGAGTCTACCACCTTGCGACCCACACACATACACACCATTGTACATGCGATGGATGAACCAACCGAAAAAGTAATGTGGAAAAGGACTTGAATAATAAGTTCAGGAGTTGAGAGGAAGTAAAAGATAGTAATTCCAAGTATTAATGATTTTTTGTAAATCTTAACAACAACAATGACATAAACTAAAATGCGATGTAACAAATCAATTTTGTGAGAGAAAAAAATAAATATTTGTGAAGAAATCAAATCTACCGCTGATATTTTTTTCATGAATTAAAAAATGTTACGATACACTCAGTAACGGCAGATGCGTTGATTTGCCGCAGTCCCTCGAACAAGAACCTTTACCGCAGCATCTTAAGCCACATGTTGCTGTTGTTGCGGATTGTGCATAGTTGTTGCAATTGCAACGGACTCTGAGGAATTTATGAATCGGAGGCATATTTTGATTACAGTAGTACAGGAATCCAAGCTCAATTAAAATTACAGCCTACAACGTCGCAATGAGGAAGAAACACATTTGGAATGGACATGAGGGATTTGCGTTTTTTATTACATCATTGATGTGGAACTGTCGAGTTAGAGGTGCTTAATGTGTACCGCGCTATTTGCTTAACATTAGCAGACTTTTGAAAGGCCACATCCGCCTGGTACTAGGGGTTTTAATGCCCACCATAAATTGTAACACTCCGTCCTATGCACACTAGGTCAAATGACCACTTTTTCTGTGCGAAATTAATTGCAACTAAAATATTGTACTATTTTAAACTAAAATGAAGGCAAGCGTAAAATCAGAAAATTAAGTGTAAAATCAGAAAATTAAACAAAAAATACATGACTTGACATTCATAAACCAGACTTTTCAGCCAAATTTTTTAAATAGTCATAGTGATGAATGTAGGTGCTCGTGTGGTATTAGAAGACATTTTGCAATCAGTTTGATTTTTGACACAAGTTGTTAACCGATTTTTTCTACCACAACTAAATGTTAAAATACCAGCAGTCATCTCCCCCTAACCCTTAAAATTAGTCATTATGTGACACCATCTTGAGTAAGTAATGAGAAAAGTACTGTAACTTTTCAAAACGAAAACAAATGTTTGTGTATGTATGTATATTTTGTTTGAAATATTTGTTTATTCTTCTTCTAAATTTCCATTTATATGTATATAATTTTCTAAACATAAGTTATTTAAGGCATCAAGGGAAGAAAGTGAAAAAATTGACATTTCATAGCCTGTATAATCTTTATTGATTTCGTCGCCTATCTCATCTTCATTAACTTCTTGGGTTGAATAAAACGAACTTATCATTTCAACAACTTCAGGTAGTAGTTGCAAAGACTTTTGATGTTGAATACGTCTGTTTAAATATTTTGTAGAAATCAGTGGATCTGATCTATCACAAGGTCTTTGAGGGTATAAGAACTTATATACACTGGGCGTCATCGGCAACCAAGGATACAATTTTTTAATAAATTCAGCTGTGGCATAGTAAAAAGTTTGAAATTTTTCAAAATTTAATGGAAACTGAAGCGATAAATAAATTAATATAGTTTTAAATCGAAATATTAAGTGTTGGTTGACGCCTGTAATATCAGCGAAGATTTCATGGTTTGTGAAAGCTCGACGCGCAGTGTTGGCATCATTTGTGCTACCGGAACCACCAAATTTGGGCATATCTACCCGAAGACTTAGCTGCCTCCAGAAAGCGCTTTAAATTTTTTCCTTTCTTTTTGCAACTGCTTCTTTGTCTTCATCTGTTCCGATCTGCCATTTTTGTAGGTTCAGTTTGTTAAAGCATGGTAACCTAGAAAAAAAGATTTTTCTTGAAAAGCACTAAAAGGTGCGGTTTATAGTAAAGTAGAATCAATTAACTACATCCTAATTGAATCCTTTCTTTTAGTTTTTGTCTGCCGAAATTTGTAAAGCTTACATTAACTCGTAATTTGAAATCACTCAAACAAATTTGAGGTTATGTAAATAAGTCAGCATTTATTTTTGTAATTAAACTATATCTACACTTTTTATTAACTGGGACATAAGTACTCACTTATAAATTTGTCTTCCATTTCAAAATTTCCGTCATTTATTTCCGCTGGATAAAAACAAGCACTTGAAACTTTAGAAAACAATAGGCTGCGCAAACAGTCTTTCAATAACGTGTTACACGTGTAACTTTGATTGATTACTGTCAAACGGTGTTTGACATTTTACAAAAACAAAGTGAAGTTTATGTTACTTTGGACTATTCCCTACATGGTGGCAACAATGATCAGTGTAAAATCGCCCTTACGAAATCCGACTTTCGCACAGAAAAAGTGGTCACTTGACCTAGTGTGCTATGTAACGACCAGACGGTATCAGCGTTGGCAGAACAGATTTATTACTCCACATTCTTCACGGTAAATGAGGATACACCAACAAAATAAGAGGAGAGTGACACAGCTCGTCAGACTAATCCATAGTGTCACCTGGACTGAAAATATATATGCCTTAGTAACCTGTTATTTCTCTTGGAGCAGAGCATCTCCAATGATTTTTTTCATAAGCAGATCGTCTGGTTTTATAATCTCTTAATGACGCACTTTCTTTTACAATGGGAAATCTCCATTATTCAGAGAGCTCAACAACCTTCACTTTGGAGACCTGTCCAGTGTTGCCGTTTGAAATTTTTATTTCAGCCCAAATTTTTCTAAAAACCGCCCAAAATCAACAATATCCGCCCAAACTGTAAAAAGTTGAATAATTTACACCTAAGTCTGTTTTTACACGGTAGATTGATTCCAGAAGGAGCCGTGTAAAAAAAGACATTGATCTTATGCAAAAATGGGTGATTTGTTCCTAATCTCTAAAACCTATTAAAATTAGCAAAAAACAAGAATTTTTAATTTTTTAATTTTTTCCTTTACCAAACACGTCTTATTGCATTGACAGTTCACAAAATATTAACACGTTTCAATTGCTCTGACTAGTAAATTTTATTGTATGCACATAAAGGGAATTCCCCTAAATTAGTGCTATTCACATTTGCTTTGACCAGTAAAAATTATTTGTACGCGCGAAAGGGGAATTCACTTAAATCTTTAATGTGGCGTTTCCACTACACTTGATTCGCTCTCTATTCGTTGTTTGACCCTTAACTATGAAAAAACTACTTAATTCTTCACACAAAATTTCCTGAGCGAACACTCATATTTGTACATTGTTCAAATCAAATCACTCTCAGAACAACGAAAAATTATGTCCCATCTCTAACAAATGAGAGCATTTATCGAAAAAATAAATTATGACATTTAAAAATTTAAACTAGAAAAATTTAATGAAATTTTAAAAATTTTTTGGGAAGACGGACATTTATGAATGAAAACTACAATGTTGAATGGCGTTTGTACATTCAAACGAAAGTACATTTTGCTTTCTCTCTCATTCGAGGTACGCATTTTGTCCACGAGTTGAAATTTCCACAGAAAACTGCAAACAACAGAGGCAATATTTTCAAAATATTTTGAGCTGTATTTGATATATTTCCCTGAATATCGTTGTTACGGAGTGCATATTACGGCTGTAGGTAACAAATACAACATATCGGATGAATAATATATATGGGAGCTATAGCTATATCTGAACCGATCTTCACTAAATTTGGTATACTACCTTCTAGACTCAATTCGGTCGTATGTGCCAAATTCCATCCCATTTGGGCAAATATTAGACGTTTGGTGCACAATAAAAAGTAAATCGGACGAAGTTATATATGGGAGCTATATCCAAATCTGAACCGATCTCGATAAAATTTAGCAAAGGTATTTCTGAGCTGCGTTTGATATATTTCCCCAAATATTGTTGTTACAGAGTGCATATTACGGCTGCGGAGGACAAAAATAACAAATCGGATGAACAATATATATGGGAGCTATAGCTATATCTGAACCGATTTCGATCAAAATTTGCAATTGGCAACTCTTGAAGTGTCTAGTCGTGCTATTTTTGTGTCTAACAAAGTGTTAAAATAATTTTAATATATTTTGTGTTAATTGTGATTTTTCCCGGTGAAGTTTCTAAAAATTTGTTAAATCTAATTTTGCCAGTTAAGTGGTTTGTGATAGTCTGTTGTAAAACGCGCTAGTTTTTACAGAATATTGATTTTAATTTTGTGTCTGTCTGAGTTCGCTTTCAGTGATTATTTTGTTTTGTTCATCATTTGACGTTTGTCATCTTATCGTTCTGTGTTTACTTGTTCTTATATTTACTAGTTTTCAGATTTCAGAGCATACTTTCAGGCGGTAACTATTTAAGCCTTACTAACTCTTTAACCCACAAAAAATTTTAACCCTTATATAACCCTTCAAAAAAAATATATATATATTAAAAAAATTATTCTTTGATAATGGAATGTTTAAATAAAGACTGCAAAATTACAAGTCTAAAAGAACGCTTGTTGACTTGTTGGTTGTGCGAGAAGCATGAACATTTGAAATGCTTAGGTTTTAATGGTAAGCATTTTGATATCATAACTGATCGCAAATATGGGCTTCGCTGGTCATGTGACAATTGTAGGTCCCTTGAAGTAGATTTTTATCGTCTATTCAAGGAATCTAAAATTGAATTAGCTGCCATGAAGAAAGAGTTTAGTGTCGTTACTTCCAAACTTGAAAATTTTGAAAAAATGTTTATAAAATTTGAATACGCAGATGGTTCACCGAAACGTAAAAAATTCTCAGCTATTGCTTCCGGTGTTAATTTAATATCCCTAAACACACCAGTTGTGGCTCCGCCACGCAATGCTGCTGAGTCTTTACCGTCGGAAAGCCATTTGGCGCCACCGGCGCTGTGTTCACCCTTGCCAATCGTTTCAAGTCAAGTTTCAAGTCTTAATGAATTCTCAACGATTGAAACTCCATCTTCTGAATCCGTACCCATAATGCCCTTAGGTCCTCTAAGTCCGACTGTACCATCAATAGTTGTTAATCCTATTTCAAATGTTGATGCTTCAGCTCCTAATTCATCCGCAAAAACTGTAATTGGTCCTTGTCAATCTGGGAGTAGTAATGAACTAGTTGTAGTTACTCCCAGGAAAAGTATTTTTATATCTAGATTACATTCCAATACAACTATAAATAACATATCTAATTACTTAAAATCTAAAGTGCAAAACCTGGGTGATAATGACTGTAGAATTATTAAATTTAATTCGTCATTACCACGAGATATATCATCGTTCAAAATAATCGTGCCTCATGATATGTTTGATACATTGTTAAATAGATCTTTTTGGCCAGATGGTGTTCTTGTAAAGGAATTTGTGTTTAGAGAGAAAACTAATGCTAATAAACCTGTCAAGATCCCTTCAAGTGTGCCGGTCTCAAAAAACTAATCAATTCTCTATCTATTCTTTACCAAAATGTAAGGGGCCTTAATTCTAAACTGAAAAATATTTATTTAAAATCCTTTTGCTGTGATTTCAAAATTCTCGTTTTCACGGAAACTTGGCTCAAACCAGGCATACGTGACACTGAGATTTTGTCTGATCAGTACCAAATTTACCGGAAAGACAGATTGAATAAAGTTGGTGGAGGAGTATTCATTGCCGTCCACAATTCTATTGCCTCGGAGCGCATTTTGCTTACAGAATGTCCTAATATAGAATTTGTTTGTGTTAAGCTAAATTATTTAAATAATACGTTTATTCTTACGTGCTCTTATATTGCTCCAAATTCAAATGTAGATATTTATCTTAAACATTCAGACCTAATAAAAGAAGTTTCAACGTGTCGGCCTTTAAATTCAGAATTGATTTGCTTTGGTGATTTTAATTTGCCCAGTTTAACTTGGGTCCCAGGTGATAACAATGTTGATTATGTACCCATTTCATCCTCAGAATTATCCTCTGATATGTTACAGTTCTGGGAAAACATTTCTGATCAATGTCTGTATCAAATAAATAACATCTATAATGCGAGAGGTAAACTCTTGGACTTAGTGTTTTCATCGACTACAAACTCTTCCGTATGTAGAATTTCTCCTTTCTCCGAGCCTGAAGACTTGTATCACCCTACTCTATCGATAAACCTTGAACTAAAAAATATTCCTATGATTAAGACATTATCGTCTTCTAAAACACGAAAGTTTAACTTTAGTAAGACAAATGTGGATCAGCTACGTACTACATTATCCAATATTAATTGGGTCTGTGAAGGTAACATTGATTCTCGAGTCTCGTGTTTCTATAATAAACTTAATGATGCATTTAAAGTCTCAGTTCCTGTCCAAATCTTGTGCTCAGATATGGGCCCACCTTGGTTTACCCCACATCTGAGACGGTTGCGAAATGTAAAAAGTAGACTATTTAAAAAATTTAAAAAATGCTGTACAACGATAAACTTTAGTAATTACACTATAGCCAGAAATATCTACAACATTCAAAATACTAAATGTTATTCTAATTATCTAATAAGAGTGAGAGTTAACTTAAACCGAAATCCAAAATATTTTTACAAATTCGTGAATTCAAAGAGAAAAGTCCGGGAATATCCTAGAAACATGAAGCTCGGGAGTAAAGAATCATGTGACCCTAAAGAAATCGCAAATATGTTTGCAGAATTCTTTCAGAATACCTACTCTAAATTTACCTCAAATTTTACTACTTACCCTTATAATGTTAATAAGCTAAATCAGTTCCCTCGTATCACATTCACGGAGACTGACGTATTAAACGGTTTATTATCATTGAAATATTCTAACTCACCAGGTCCTGATGGTGTACCAACATCTATTTTAATCTCATGTGCTCATGAACTTTATAGACCACTAACGACAATTTTTAATAACTCATTGACATTAGGTTACTTTCCTCTATTTTGGCGTTCTAGTTATATTATTCCTTTACATAAATCCAATAGTAGATGTGTTATTGAAAATTATAGAGGCATAGCAAAACTAAGTGCTATTCCCAAACTTTTTGAGCTTTTGGTCACACGTAGAATAACTCATTTTGTCTCACCTGTAATATCACCTCAACAACATGGTTTTGTTAGAGCTAGATCTACTTTGACGAATTTATTAGAACTTACTTGTCAAGTGCACAATGGTTTTTCAAATAAGTGTCAAACTGATGTTATTTATACAGATTTCAGTAAAGCATTTGATACCGTTGCACATGAATTATTAATTTATAAACTTGATTCCATGGGGTTTCCTACAATACTCTTATCATGGATATTGACATATTTACAGAAACGTACCCAAAAAGTATCATTTAAAGATATTCTTTCTAATAATATAAATGTAAACTCAGGAGTTCCTCAAGGTAGTCATTTAGGTCCACTACTTTTCGTACTTTACTTAAATGACCTTCCATCTGTTATTCGTCGCTCTAAAATTTTGATGTTTGCTGATGATGTTAAATTATATTCTAATCTCGAGTCTTATAACCAATTAAATAATCTTCAATACGATTTAAATTGTCTTGTGAATTGGTGTAGTGAAAATGGGATGTCATTAAATTTAAAAAAGTGTAAAAAGCTATCTTTCTATAGATCCCAGCCTGTTAAAAGTGACTATTTTATTGGCTCATATAAATTGGATAATGTAGACTCCTTTGTAGATCTGGGTGTAATTCTGGATAGAAAACTTAGCTTCAATTTACATATAGATTCTTGTGTTAATAAAGCCAAGTCGTTGCTTGGATTTATAAAACGTTGGTCTAAAGAATTTGATGATCCTTATGTTACTAAACGTTTATTCATTAGTCTTGTTCGACCAACTTTGGAGTATGGTTGTGTACTTTGGAGTCCCTTCTATAAATTATATTCTGACAAGATAGAATCTGTACAGATTCAATTTCTTCTGTTTGCTCTTAGAGGCTTAGGATGGAATTCGAATGAAGCTCTTCCACCTTATGAAAATCGCTTAAAACTTATAGATCTTCCGTCACTTCACAAAAGGCGTCAAATGCTAAGATGCATTTTCATAATAAAACTCTTGCGCGGGCAAATTCAATCTGAATTTCTCTTAAGCGAAATAAACTTTAATGTCCCTTCGCGTAGCACGCGAAACTACTTGCCTCTTAAATTGACAATAGCAAAATCTAATTACGAACTATGTAATCCTCTGCGTTCTTTATGTGATGAATATAACAAACTATACAATATAATGTCTTTATCTGAACCCTTGCATGTTATAAAAAAATCTATCTTGTGTTCTTAAAATGTAGAAACAGTTGCCAGAAATAATTAATTGGATTTTAGTTTTGTTGTAGTCTATATGTCTGTATTGTGTATATTAATGTACTTTATTGTTTAGCCGGCTGATAATTACTGTAGCCGGTTTCCCCTAGCCTACTAACCCCCTATATTTCGGACTATAGGGTGTACGCGCTCCCTTCGTTATGGGGAGGTGGCCCCCTCGGTCGGCAGGGGCGGGAAAGTGTGGCGATGGGAACGATCGAAACAAAAAAAAAAAAAAAAAAAAAAAAATTTGGCATACTTATTTTTAGGCCTAATTTGGTTGTATGTGCAAAATTTCATTCAATTCGGGTTGATATTACACGTTTGGTGCACAAAAAAAAAGCAAATCGGATGAACAATTAATATGGGAGCTATATCTAAATTTTTACCGATTACCTCCAATTTCAATAGGGTTCGTCCTTGGGCCAAACAAATGTTGTTTGCAAAGTTTCATCTCAATCGGATAATAAAGAATACATGGACAGACGGACGGACGGACAGACGGACTGACATGCATAAATCAACTCAGAAAGTGATTCTATGCAGATCATCAAAAGGAACTATGGGTCTATCTCGTTTCCTTTTGCCTGTTACAAACAAATGCACAAGGACATAATACCCTGACCACCTTGTGGTGTAGGGTATAAAAATACAAACATACATATGTTCAAAATGTCAATATTTACACAAAAAGTTGAAAACATGAATGAAAATTGTAAAATTAATGATATCATTATTCTTTGGAAGAAAAACAATAATTTCTTCTATTCATATTAGTGAGAATTTTATGTATTTTTGTATAAATTCCCATTCAAATCAACAAACAAAATTTGTGAAAAATGGAATTATTTTACTATGAATTACGAATCGTGCCGTATGAACGGGTTAATTCGTGCACCTAATTCTGAGAGCGAACAACGTTGTTCGGTTTCCAATGGAAACATGCTATAAGGTAGTGTTCGCAAACTATCGATACTATCGATGGTTTCAGACTTTTTTCTTTCATAAATACTTTTTTGTGATATGAACATATTTCGCAAAAATTAAAATTTGACAAAAAAATTAAGTACATAAAGTTTCAAATCGTGCTAAATGGAATAAAATCGTGTAAAAAAATTTAAAAAATATTCAATTTTCAAACCGTGTTATATCAAAACCGTGTAAAAACAGACTTTGGTGTATATGTAGTTTGTATTCAAGTAAATTTTATTGAAAATTTTACACTATACATAAAAAAGGTACTCAAGTTTTATTACATTCAATGTATTAAATACATTAGAGAAAATAAAAATTTGATTGTTATTTTACTTCAAGTTTTATATATATATTTGAAAAAGTAACAATACAAGAATTCAATGTATTAAATACATTAAAGTTATTATTATTATTATTCAGGTTTTTATACCCTACAACACTATGTGTTGGGGGTATTATAACTTTGATTGGGCCAAAAATTATGTAACACCACGAAATATTGGTTTCCCACATAGGAAAGTATATATCGATCTTCCTATCTCGCCGATCTGAGTCGATCTAGCTATGTATGTCCGTCCGTCTGTCCATGTTAATTTGTAATCACTCTACAGGTCGCCATTATGACCCGATTTTCACGAAATTTAGAATGTAGCTGGGGTTAAGGTCAGAATAGAGATGATCGCGAATAGACGAACAGGTCAATTCTGACCGTTACGTAGATGCCGATAGTAAAAATATCGGATATATATAGAGGAATATATACAATGTATATATACAAAGGAAGGGGATGTCAGCTAGAATGCTTATATCTTCAGAATGGCTGGTGCGATTTTGACAAATTTGTCAATTTAGAATGTCCTTGTGGCATTAAAGTATAAATACTAAAAAATCGCATATAAAGATACCAATGATGTTCATATAGATTTTGTAGTACTTTGTGAAATTTTTTTTTCATATTTTTTATCGCATGCGATTTTTTCAAATTGACTTATAATACAACAGGTTAGGGTTATTGCAATTATCGTTCGATCCTCACGAAATTTTCCACAAAGGTAGGGTTAGGCTCAGAAGGGCTGAGCCTATTGTTTTCAAAGATGTCCGCAATATATTTAGGGGTTGAAATTGACCAGCAACTCAAAATGTTCCTGATTTTGCAGCCGTTATAAAGGTCCCAAATATGAACCTAAGGACACGAAATCTCGCATGAAGTTAGAGCTTAGGACAGCGGGTAGAATGGACCACTACTTTTGTGTAAAAAAATACCAACATTACTTACAGGTGATACACAATAGGCGAACTTCTGGCTTTTTTATGCTGATTTCGTTGACGAATATAGCCAAATACCGTAGACAAGCAAATCATATAGATGAGTCTAAATTTGGAGACACAGAGGGGCCTCTTGCTTTTGGAGATGATCGCAAAATATTTAGGGGTTTAAATGAACCATGAAAATTTTAAGCAACCAGAGGGGAAAACGATGAGTACTACGTTTTATAAGATTTCTATTATTTGATATAGTCAACGAAACCACATTTTTGAGGATTTTAAGAGACCTAGCCTCCGGCGAAGCTTGAAATGTTAGGTAATGAACTAAATACGTGGACACCAGTCCTACGGGGAATTCCGGAACAATAAGTCCAAACCCTGTAGAGTGAAACAGTTCCCCAAGGAGGCGTTATACCTAAGGAACTCTACCTCTCAAGGCAAAAGCCGGCAGCACTTGGGGTACAAACCTCTTATAACGCGATAGGTCTATCTGTCATCAGCTATTGAATACAAATGCTACGCAAGAACATCCAGACCTGCCAGAATGCTGCTCTGAAAACTTCGACAGGGTTCCTCTTCATGACAGCAGCGAACCATCTACATGAAGAGGCGAAGGTCCTTCCCGTACGTCAGCATACGTGCTTGGGTGTTATGGATAAAACTCATCCATACAGGCGTGTTACGAAGGAACATACATGATCTAGAGATGGAGGTTCAACGCTATAAGGGGTTTCTGATGATTTAAGGCTCATTCTCTAACGGAGTTGTTAACAATTCGGTACTTAGGGTTATATCTCCTCCTTTGGCCACATATTCAGGGGAATCGTTTAGAATTCGATATGTGGAGTTTGGAATGGGTCCTGTCTTCTGTGAAAGAAACTTGCTTAATTAGCCTATTATTTATTTTATCACTCATAAGGCGGGACCTCAAAATATTTAGTATTTTGGTGATTTTAGCCACATTTTTTAATAAATTTGAATACACTCCATCATAGTAACACCTCGAAATACCCCAAAATCCTATACGGAATTAACGATTTCCTTCCGTCTGTGGAAATCACTCTAGCTTACGAACGAATTGAAGTAGGTTGATACATTTTTACTCCAATATTTGTTTGGTCTACAGGACTTTAGGTATCGAAAATATTAGGTCCAGGTCTTCGTATAGCCAGCAACTTTTGATTTTTTTAATTTAAAATAATTAACTTTTGGCTAGATGTGGATAGGATAACTATTATTTTTGATAGCATCTGCACATCTACGAGGCATTGAATCTATAACACGCCCAATTATTCCTTGGGTATGCTTTCCCAGGCACCCTGAATTCTTTGGAAAATGTTGTTTTTATTTGTTTCCGAATCTCGCTTGATTTTCCTGTCTACGATACTCCAAAGGTTTTCTATGGGGTTTAGGTCAGGTGATTGTGCCGGCAATGACAGAACACCGATTTTTGACTCCCGCAATCAATCTTTGACAAGTTTTGATGCATGTTTGGGATTATTGTCATGTTGAAACATCCAAATAAGCCAAATAGTTTCCTCAGCGAAAGGAAACTACGTGATGTCCAACACATCTTTGTAAACAAACCGATCCATAACTTCCTTTATTTCATGGATAGACCCAAGTCCATAGAAAGAAAAACAGCCAAATACCGTTTTTAACCCTCCCTCATGCTTCACTGTACCCTTGCAACACTGCGGCTTGAGTCTTTTATTTTTTGGTCTCCTCACCGTAAAATTTTTCAGTCTGAGCCTTTAATAATAAACGTAGACTATCCCAGAATAAAATGTTTTTCCATTCAGCTGAATGCCAATTAATATTATCGTTTCCGAAAACCATCCTGGCTTTCCATTTTTTTCAGATATAAACGGTTTTTTTGATGACTTACGGACATGCAGACCACCTGATCTCGAGCTTATATCCAATAATAGCTCTCTCACCAATTCAGTTGAACTCTTAAATGGTTGTTTTTTTATTTCTCTCACAATTTTTTGATCAGTACGGGCTGAAGTTTTTCACGGACTTCATCCGTTATAGACTACTAATCCAGTTGCTTAAAACCGACTTAGGGAATCACTTTCTACTATAGCTTGTTTTCATAGTCACTGATAATTTGGTGTTTTATTCATGTACTGTATTTGCTTCTAGCCATTTTAAACTTTTTTGGACAGTATTTAAAAACATGCTATTGTAAAAAAAAACATCTCAAAAATGACTTATGACGAAACTGTTGAAGCGAGCAAAAAACGATAAATATAACAGTAAAAACAACTGAAATTACAGCGATCATATGAATGTACCAACATCCGACCAACAAGGTAGATTTCATGCTGGATATATTTAATACTACCAAAAACAATACACCAACAGAATATTTCAAAGCACACTACTACGAATTAATTAACGACTTCAGATCCGAAGGCGTTTCTATTTGGGCGACGGATGCTGCTTTTTTTAACAACAACTCAGGCTGCGCTGTCTGCAATATATCTGCTAATCAAAATTTTGTTTTCAAAATTAATGAAAAACTTTCTTCTCTTACTGGTGAACTATGTGCAATTGAAAAGGCAATTGATTTGATGATCGAAGACGGTGTCAGCACAGCTGCTTTATTTACAGACAGCAAAAATGCTTGTATTCTGCTTAAAAACAACACATCTCACAATTTCACTGTGTACAATATTCTAAACAAAATTGTTAATTCGCATTTAATTAAAATCTCGTTTGTTTGGACACCTTCCCATGTCGGTATACCAATCAATGAAACAGCCGATTATTTTGCGAAGCATGCAGCAAATGTTGGTTCACCAATCAACTTCTGTCTGTCGGTCACAGATGCGTCGAAACGCATTGAGTCACTCCTGTGGAATGAGTTTATAGAAAATTACAAGGACATCTCACGGACTAAAGGAACTTACTTCTACCAATTCTTCCGAGCGCCTGCTAAACAGCCCTGGTTCTTAATCGATTGCTCACTGGTCATACTTACACCAAAAAATATTTCCACAGGATTGGAATTGCTGACTCAAATCTTTGTGAAACCTGCAACGAAATTGAAGATGAAAAACACATAATTTTTTTCTGCAAAAAGCTTCAAAATCATAGGAATGATTTTGATTTGTTCAAGAAATTTAATAACTTACCGGAAATCCTGATGTCCAAAAACCAACAAAATATAGATGAATTAATCAACTTTATTGCACTTTGCAAAATTGAAGTTTGACTTTTATTTGTAAATAATCATCATATTTGCTTACAGTTTCTTATGTATTCCATTCATATCACTACATTCTGTAAACACACATATACTGTAAACAAAAAGAAAACGAAAATAAAAGAGTACTGATACTTTTCAAGTAAACAATAACCGGTCATGGTGAATGGGCACGAAAGTGTTCTAACCACCAACATACTTGACGACGTAGAAGTACAAAAAAAAAAAATGTACCACAGAGTTGCTTTTGTTTTGTCCAAGCCAAAATCGGGTTAATTGATTTTACAATACATTGTTATACCCATGGTACAATGAAGAGAAGGTAGGTCAACTTTGAAAAAAATTGCAAGTATAGAGGTCTACCTGTTTGGCTTGTAATGTCAGAATTAGTATTAAAACAATAAAAAATCAAACAACTTGTTGCATTTATTTTGAATAAATAATTGAAAACCGCGATAACTGAATGAAAGGTCAACACTTCTTTTCTAAATCATGTTCTATATGTCTCTTATGGTTTATTTCGCGACAAAAACTGAAGACTTTGTCGATGCATACGTTGCAATAAGCATTGCGAAAACACCAGAATTTGAATATTTTCTGAACATTTTTATTATTGAAAAGAATACGCACACATAAACAAATGAAGTTGACATATTAAGCCAGAAAAATAAAAAAATTGAAATCATATGATAGTTCTGCCCTACCTTGAATTCATTGTACCATGGCTTTTTATACCCTACAACACTATACCCTACAACACAACTATTATGTAACACCTCGAAATATTGGTTTCCCACATAGGAAAATATATGGATCTTCCTAGCTCGCCGAGCTGAGTCGATCTAGCTATGTATGTCCGTCCGTCCGTCTGTCCATGTTAATTTGGAGGTGGGGTCTGGGCCAGAATAGAACCATATGGCTTTTGGAGATGATCGCATAATATTTAGGGGTTGAAATGGACCAAATACTGAAAATTTTCCTGATTTTGCAGTTGCTCTACAGGTCGCAGTTATAGACCAATCGACGCAGAAGTTAGCATGGGGCTAGAGCTTAGGGCTGGCCAGAAGCCTTCCAATTTTTATTGTCATCGGGTAATATTTAGTGGGTGAAATAGACCATAGCATTTGTGTTAAATAAAAGTAAAATTTTGCATTAAACCGCGAATATTTGTAATCCCGGCCAAATCACAATAGATGAAGAGATCAATTCTGATCGTTACGTAGAAGCCGATAGTAAATATATCTGATATATATCGGGAAATATATACAATGTAAATATAAAATGGAACTGGATGTTAGCTAGAATGCATATATCTCAAGAATGGCTGAACTGATTTTGACAAATTTTGTCAATTCAGAATGCTCTCTTAACATAAGAGAATAAAATCTAAAAAAAATCTCATAGAAATGTGCCAATAATAGTGTTATTATAGATTTTGTAGTATTTTGTGACATATTTTTTATTTTTTCATATTTTTTATCGCATGCGATTTATTTAATTTGACTTATAATATTGAAGTATACATTTTGTAAAATTTTTTCACTTTACAACACGGGTTGGGGTTATTATATACAGATTGCAATTATCGTCCGATCTTCCCGAAAATTTTCACAAGGGTAGGTTTAGGCTCAGAAGAGCCATTGTTTTCAAGGGTGACCGCAATATATTTAGGGCTTGAAATGGACCAACCACTAAAAATGTTCCTGACTTTGCAGCAAATAGAAGCCAACGGACTCGAAATCTCGCATGTAGTTAGGGTTTATGACAGCGGTTAGAAAGTACCACTACTTTTGTGTGCAAAAAATACCAACATTACTTACAAGTGATATGCCAAATACACAAAAGGCGAACTTCTGGCTTATTTATGCTGTCTTCGTTGATGATTATAGCCAAATATCATAGTCAAGGAAATCATATATATGGGTCTAAATTTGTGGATGCATAGCGGCTTCTTGCTTTTGGAGAT
This sequence comes from Musca domestica, assembly GCF_030504385.1. Classification (NCBI taxonomy): domain Eukaryota; kingdom Metazoa; phylum Arthropoda; class Insecta; order Diptera; family Muscidae; genus Musca; species Musca domestica. The sequence continues at coordinate 887,080 of NW_026712174.1, read as the reverse complement.
GATCGCAAAATATTTAGGGGTTCAAATGAACCAAAAACAGAAAAAAATTCCTGATCACAAAATTGAAGCCAATCGACACGCCTAAGAAGAGAGTTAATGACAGGAAAGAACTCCTGCATTTTGGATGACCATTGTATTATATTCTATATTTTATATAAACCACAACAACTAACAGCACGACGAATATCTGGGCAGTGCTCCGTGATATAATTTCAAAAGCGAAATCTTCCAAAATGGATTTGGACATAAGGAGTGTTGTAGGGTATCACATGGTCGGCCCCGCACGTCTATAGCCTTTGCTTACTTGTTTTTCTTTCTGCCTTTTTACTTGTTTAATTTAGAATTTAAAACTCACAATAGATAACAACCACATAGTACTTAGACTTTTTACCAACCGATTTCACTAGCGAAAATGGACGTGGACCCAATATTCAATCCCGATTCATTTATTTATTTTTAACTGATGCTAAAAAATTCATTTTCTAGTTTACCTTATAATTGGGCCATGATAAAAACAATTGGTTCAAGATGTCTCATGTCTTTTTGGCGCAATCAAACTTATAATAAAATTACTTAATTTGAGACTTGTATTCCATTTTTAAACACCATTCTAAACAAGAAAAACAAATTTTCAGTTAATATCAGTACATTTTGAATTCAATTCTTTTTATTTATATTATAGATCAGACCACAAAAAATAAATGTAAATATCTGAAAATTAAAATTAAACGCATTACAGATTACTCGTTCGATTAATGTTACTTGAATGTTTTCCATTTTTTTTGAAAATGAACAACATTGAAATGAATAATATATGGAAACTAAATAATAGCATTCAAGATTTATTTCATTCTGGAAAGCGATTATGTCGCTCAATGGCAGAGCTGCTTCAGCCAATAATTTAGTCGCGACAGATGCGTTTCGGTGGTGGTTCAGAGTCACTGCATGCAATCGATTGCAACATCTTGCAGTTGGTGTGGCTACCAAACAAAGCCAGCAACAATGCCACGCCATAACCTGTGGCACGTTCACCCTAAAAATAGAAAAAAATATAGTGAGCCACGAAAATTAATTGGAAATTCAAGTACGAATGCACGTTTTTTTTCTTATTGTTATGAAATTTAACTGCACTATTTCGGTAGTCCAATATCAATTGATACTCTATTAATGCAGGGTATCAATTGAACTTCATCTCCTATAACTATGTTTTACTTACACAGTGGACAGGGGTGGCCATATCTACATGCATCCATATGCCTGGATAATCGAATCCCAGGTTAGCTCCTACAAACAAGCCAGCACAAGACGATTGAGCATTGCTGCGGTCCTGAAATATACGTAAATGTGAGACATTAATACAGGGAATTACATATATTCGGAGTTATTAACTATTTTAGATCTATGGATCCAAAAATTGGGAAAAAAATTCAGTTACTGCTGAAATTTTGAGGCAATGAAAGAGTAATGATATCATATTTTTGTTCATTTCAGTCGATGAATGTAAGTATCATTGTTCTCAACGAATGTATCCTTCATTCATGGCCCGTTTGACAATTATGTTTACTGTCAAAAGACAGAATAGTTTAGAAGCTACGAAGTTAATTGTGAAATTATTGTTAAAATTAGTGGCTAAAATCATCAAATACCGAATATCGGGTATCGTTCTATTGGGTCTATACACCTATGACAAAAAAATCACAGCAGGTCCACGTCTTCGTATAGCCCCCATATAACGGTACCTCCCAATATTCCGTATTTTGATGATTTCAGCGAACTTTTTTACCAGAGTTGTTTTAAATGTTGTATTTAAAGTTCGTAACGGGTACTACAGCCTATGAGAAAAAATCACTTATGAAGGAACACGTCTTTGTATAGCACCCATATAAGGGGACTCATTTGAGAGGTATTTTTCTACGGAATTTTATTTAATTTTTCAAATTCCTTTAAAATGATGGAGGGAGTTCGGCTCAGCCGGACTTAGCTGCTTTTGTACTTGTTTAATGTTACTTCAGTTTTGAGAATTCATTCAACTCTTTCTGATCTTGTAATGTTCGCTTAACAATTTGTAAAGGGTGTTCCAAGTAGAAAATAATTTTTAAATTATAAATATAACACAGATATTTAAAAAAAATCGTAAAACAGACAGATTGAGGTTATGTGTGGCAGGATACCGCTGGCACACACACAATCTTTTTAATTATATTTTTAATGACCGTTTTCCATGAATGCTGCGGTATTTCATTAATGCAGCGTCCAGTTTTCTCTTTTAAGGCTTTACTTGAACGTAAACTATCGACATCAAAATGCAAACCTCCCCCCAAAAAATAAACCTAAATGTGTTAAATTACACGAATTAGGCGACCGATTCAGGTGTTAAAAATGCGAAATAACACGATCGGGAAATGACTGATGCAGCTATTGGATTGTTTCTTTGGTTTTATGACATGTGGTGCCGTCTTCTTCAAACCAAATGCCTTCTATATTCATTTCTAGGCAAGAACAAACTGATTATCAATTCACGATACCGAACATCATTGACTGTTTAAGCTTGACCGGCCTCATTTCATAAAAAATGCGATTATTTCTCCAGCCCAGCCACCACACATTGGCACGTTGAGGATGCATTTGCTTCTCGTGAATCTCTCGAGAATTTTCCTCACCTCAAAGGGGCAATTCTGCCTATCGACGAAGGAATCAATATGGAAATGGGCCTCGTCTCTAAAGATAACTTTTTCGGTAAAATAAACAACTTGCTCTATAATAACCTATTTACGAACTCCCTTCGCTGTTCGGTCGATCGAACTGGTCGAATGCGCATTGTTGTCTTTACATCACTATAGTACTTAGTTTATCTCAGAAATGTTGCTCAGGTTATTCCTATATATTTGCGACAGTCAGATTCTTATCAGCAATCGCTTTTTAGAGAGGTTTTCGTCACGCAGGCGATAGAAAATGTTTGCAGGACGAATCACAGTTGAAAACTATGTAGTTTATATGTATACCCTTCGAACTATGATTGCGTCCCTATTACATATCGAACACACTTGGATCGAAATCGCAAAAGCTAATAAAAACAAACACTCACACACACACACACCAACAACAACAAACAGGTTGCAAGGCGGCAAGAAGGCCGGCTGGCAGGCAATTTGTATTCAAAATGTCAAAATATTATTTAGTTAGCAATCAATTTATGTTTGGTAATTTTGAAATATGTCAACAGAAATGTTTGTCAACATAATTGATTGAGGGGGACACAAAGTGATAGTATTTGGTCGTTGATCGTTCGTCGAATCAACCACCGCCCCAACTCCCCACCAACTGGTGTCCTCAATACTATGTTCGGCAAATGCAATTTTAGGAAATAGAATTTATCTCATCTGGGCGTGTATGTGGGTGTGTATACGTGTGTATGTTCGAAAGGGTGGGTGTGCGTGCTGGAGCATGATATGATGATTTGACCATATTTCGTAAATTAAAATATGCATTGCAAATGTATTGTGACATATCGATGTGTTGTTATACATATCGATGCAATCAAAGTAGAAAAAAAAACAAACGTCAATATGTAACAATTTTAACTATACAAATGTTTTATGTTTTTGTAATAATTTGTCATGATGTCAGGCTATTGAATCATAGGTGCGATTGATAACTCAATAATCTTTTTACGATTTGTTCAAATTGTCATTGAGCGAGCAGTTTAGACTCAGAATTTGAAAAGTGTTAGGGCTTCTTTCGCTATGACGATACGATAGTGAATGCGAAAGAAAAACACCATGCCTACTGATACCCTACGCCACAGTTTGGTACAGGGTATTATGTCTGTGCATTTGTTTCGAACATGCAGAAAAAAAAACGAAGTAGACCTACAGCTCATTTTGATAATCTTCATAGAATCACTTTCTGAGCCGATTTTTGCATGTCCGCCATTTATTTTTTGAAAACAAAGTACCGGGCGCATTTACAGGGTGAGACGAAAAAACTGCAACCAATTTCAGATTGATGTCAGTACTAAGTCTCTGGTCCGACAGCTGTTAAATTATTCCAGTGACAGCTCATTATATTGTTTACAAGCGTACAAAAGCATTTTGGTGAGCGTTTTCCAGAAAAAAGTTATTCGTGATGGAATTCAAACGTGATGGTGTGATTTCTTTATATTTGGCTGAAAACTCACAAGTGGTTGGAATAAATCTTTTGTGCCTCGTACCAGCGAAACCCGCGACTTGATCGAAACCCGCGTCGCAGTGGCCGAAAAATGGCTTGTGAACTGAACATATCGCAATATTCCATTCGGCAAATATTGAAAAATGAGCTCGGGGTAAAGCCATTCTAAAAAGTGCAAGAACTTACACCGCAACAGAAAGAAAATAGACTCAAAAGAGGTAAAGAGTTGCTTCGCTTGGCCGAAAGTGGAGAACTGCCGAATTTGGTTTTCTCCGATGAGAAAACATTCGTTGTCCAGCAGTTTGTAAACAAACAAAATGATCGTGTTTACTTGCCAAAGAGGTCAGCTGAAAATGCGCACCTTCGGTTGACCACCAGAACTCAAGCGCCGGCTATGGTGATGGTATGGGCCGCCATAACAACCGATGGTCGCTCTCCGCTCGTATTAATCGACTGTGGCATTAGAATAAATGCCGAATATTATCACGAAAATATTGTGGAGGGTTATTAAAGCCTTGGGCACGCACACATTTTGGCCGCAGACCTTGGACATTCCAACAGGACTCAGCACCATCAGACTCAGCACGCGGGTTCCTCGCTTCATTTCCGGCGCACAATGGCCGGATAGCAATCCGTTGGACTATTGTGTCTGGAGTATTTTGGAAAGCAAGGTTGGCACTAAAAAATATATTAGTTCCGTTTGATTCGAAATTATAACTGCTCTAAATCTACAATAAGCATTTAAAAAAGTTTCGTAATTAGTACGATTCTCTTCACATTAATTGCCAATATAAACGTTTATTTGCAACAGGTAGACCTACTAAATATGCATGTTAGGTTCTCGACTCTCGGCGTATCCAGCTGTTTCAACATTACTATTGAGATTCCGTCCGGGCCCAACGCTTTGGATGACTTAGTATTACGGATGACATTTGCAACGTCACCCATCGTAAACTGTGGTGGTTCCTCCTCGGCGGGAAGAGATCTGATACGACGAAGTACTCTTCGCTTCACCCTGTCGCTCTCGGGGTGCTCGACAAATTGTCGGTTAAAATACTCCGCGCACCACTTCGGATCAGTCACCGTTACGTCGTTAAAGGTGACTGAGTTCCTATCATCCTTTTTTTCAAGGGTTCACCAGTGGACCCGATTTTTGGCTTTTACTACCCATAATATTCCCAAATTGGAAACTGCAATATCTGATTTCCAACAAAATAAGGTCTATTAAAAATTTCACTAACAACCAAACGAAAAATTGCCAGAACACAATAATTATTTAAAGATTTTTTTAATATCTCTCGTCGCATCCGCTGAACCCCGGTTAAAGAGGCGAGTTCAGCGACATATGCTGTAAAGCAAGAAAAACTAATTTTTATTAAATATTTATCTAAATAATAAACATAAACATTGCTCGAAGAATACAATTTCCGTTTCCTTCGCTCCGTCGGATCTGAAGGAAAACGGTATTGTTACATTTCCGTTTTACGATGTGTGGCAAAGGAGAACAAAAAGTACAAAACAACCGACTTCCATCAATTCCACACACACACACACACAACATACATACTCATATCCATTTGTACATACATATCCACATAAATATTCATATAACTCCATATCAGCATACTCTACATCCGTGGGATCGTTAAAGGACTACAAAAAAAGATGAGCAGTACACCACCTACCAGGATGTGAAGGTAAGTATTTTTTTACAATCCCCTTGCAAAAAAAAAAAAAAAAAACAAAACAAAACATGGTAAGGTTGTTACTTCTATCCCTGTTGTTCAAATTGTCGTTGTTCTTGTTGTTTGTAATGTATTTAATCTTCATGGTGTAACGTGTTTGCGGTTATACGTTGTGTGTGTGTGTTTTCTTTGTAATAATTCTTTCATTTCACATGGACACAAAAACAAAACATACACACAAACACACAATTACTCTCGGCTAACAATCTACAGGTGCATGCAACACGAAATTAACATTACGTCGCAACAACAAGAAGAAAGAATGAAAAAGATTCCTTGGCACATTAGAATAGCTACACTCAAAGAAATTCCAGGCAATTCAGAGGGCTAGAAGTGAATATAAACTTCGAAATATTTGAAGCCAGCAAGTAATGTAATATAGTGCTCCTGTATCAACTAGTGGGGAGAGGACAGTATTTTTTGTGAAAAGTAAACTAAAATTATAAAAACCCCGAATTAAATGGAAAGTTCCGCTTTCCAAGCAAAGCATTTGCTTAGCACATGTATCATACTAGTGATAACAACGGCATAGTCCCGCATTACCAGTCGAACAAAACGAATGACTACATTCTTCTACATTACCAATAAGCTAAAAAATGAGATTTTTCCAATTTCACACTTCATATCATACTGTTAAAAATTTAGGCATGTAAAAACTTGAGAGGGAACCGGACAAACTTTTCCAATTATATGCGAAAGATTGTTAACAAAAATATTGAATTTATTTAGGGGAGGTACGAGAAGGAGTGGACCAGAGGGCTGCAACGAGTATGCAAAAATTCAAGCATACTCGGTTTCTTGCATGATTTTTGTTGATGCAGTCGTTTAGTTTGGTCTGAATGAAATGACCGTTTTCGCTTCTGATCGAATCGAACGCTCAGTTTGAATCACTTCACTCACAATCAAACATGAGCGTTCGAGACGGTTTGATGTGTTCAGCAACATGAGTTGATCGAACACATGAATGTAAATGAGCAATCACAACCGTGATTGTCTTCTTTGAATCGAGTTCGCTCAGCGTCATTGTTTATTCAACCATTTAATCAAGTTGGGACAGTTTATTTTGACTTTTTTAATATTTGAAATGGAAGAATATTGTGATAGTGCGACCGAAATTGTTGCAAGTAGAAACTACACAGGTGTAGGTAAACGAAAAGGTCGAGGTTTGTGAAAAATCTTGACCAATATTGTAAAATAAAAAATATTTCAACATTTTTAGCTTTCTAAATACCAATGATGTGTTTCTTTATTAAAAAATTTAATTTTGTTTTTTTTTTTTTTTTTTTTTTTTTTTTCAAATAAGTTACTGAAGTATAGCATACCAAAAACCCAAATAAAATGAAAAATTGTATGCTTATTAAATATAATTTGTACCAATTTCTTTAATGGGGACATCTTTTAGTTATGAAATCCTTAGTAAAATTACAATCATGATTTCGCTCAAATTCGAACATTTGTGTTTTAATCAAATCAAATCACTCACTTAACTAGGATAAATAAAACCGATCAGACTCATCATAGATGATCGACCCGTTATGAACAATTCAACATAAGTTCGTAAACAAATAACTCATGTGACCTGTTTGATTGCGATCACAAAACTTCGATCAATACATGTTTGATCACAACTTTTTCGTTTGGCTTGAGTAACTCGAATGAACATGTTGCATCTGACCGATTGATTGAGTTTGATTGTATTTCCACTGTGTGTGATCAAGCCTACTCAATCATATCAGTTTGAATCACTTCACTCACAATCAAACATGAGCGTTCGAGACGGTTTGATGTGTTCAGCAACATGAGTTGATCGAACACATGAATGTAAATGAGCAATCACAACCGTGATTGTCTTCTTTGAATCGAGTTCGCTCAGCGTCATTGTTTATTCAACCATTTAATCAAGTTGGGACAGTTTATTTTGACTTTTTTAATATTTGAAATGGAAGAATATTGTGATAGTGCGACCGAAATTGTTGCAAGTAGAAACTACACAGGTGTAGGTAAACGAAAAGGTCGAGGTTTGTGAAAAATCTTGACCAATATTGTAAAATAAAAAATATTTCAACATTTTTAGCTTTCTAAATACCAATGATGTGTATTAAAAAATTTAATTTTGTTTTTTTTTTTTTTTTTTTTTTTTCAAATAAGTTACTGAAGTATAGCATACCAAAAACCCAAATAAAATGAAAAATTGTATGCTTATTAAATATAATTTGTACCAATTTCTTTAATGGGGACATCTTTTAGTTATGAAATCCTTAGTAAAATTACAATCATGATTTCGCTCAAATTCGAACATTTGTGTTTTAATCAAATCAAATCACTCACTTAACTAGGATAAATAAAACCGATCAGACTCATCATAGATGATCGACCCGTTATGAACAATTCAACATAAGTTCGTAAACAAATAACTCATGTGACCTGTTTGATTGCGATCACAAAACTTCGATCAATACATGTTTGATCACAACTTTTTCGTTTGGCTTGAGTAACTCGAATGAACATGTTGCATCTGACCGATTGATTGAGTTTGATTGTATTTCCACTGTGTGTGATCAAGCCTACTCAATCATATTCATTGCAGCCCTCTGGAGTGGACCGACATCTATACAGGGTGAGATAAAAAACTGCAACAAAGTCAAGCGCCATAATTTTTACATTTTTTTTTTAATTTTATTGAATCAAAGCAAGAAATGTCGGAATAGCATCACATTTTAGAATAAGTTTAGATTTGTTCGAAATGGTCACCTCTGGAACGAATTATGGCCTTCAAACGGCCAATGAAACCGTCACACGCTGCCCGAATGTTGCTCTGCGGTATTTTGGTCCATTCCAGGTGAAGCACTTGCTTGAGTATTTATTCTGATGCCACGGTCGATTAATACGAGCAGAGAGCGACTATCGGCTGTTGTGGCGGGCCCCACCCTCACCATGGCTGGCGCTTGAGTTCTGATGGCCAACCGAAGGTGCACATTTTCAGCTAACCTCTTTGGAAAGTAACAACGATCGTTTTGTTTGTTTACAAACTGCTGGACAACGAATGTTTTCTCATCGGAGAAAACCAAATTCGGCAGTTCACAACTTTCGACAAAGCGAAGCAAACTCTAGTTCTTTTGAGTCTATTTTATTTCTTTTTGCACTTTTTGGAAATTCAATGGCTTTACCCCGAGCTCATTTTTCAATATTTGCCGAATGGAATATTCCGATATGTTCAGCTCACGAGCCATTTTTCGGGCACTGCGACGCGGGTTTCGATCAAGTCACTTCTTTACTTTTCGAACCATTTCTGCTGATGTTGCTGTTTTCTTCCGTCCATTTCCTTGACGTCGGGCTACGGTAACGAGCGATGGTACGAGACACAAAAGATTTATTCACATTTAAATGCTGGAGTGCTCTAACGATAGCCACTTGTGGTTTTCCAGGCAAATATAAATAAATCGCAGTATCACGCTTGAATTCCATCACGAATAACTTTTTTCTGGAAAATTCTCACCACGCTTGTAAACAATATAAAGAACTGTCACTGGAATAATTTTAACAGCTGTCGGACGAGTGGCTCAAAATGACAGCAGTCTGAAGTTTTTTTGGCATTTTTTTCAACTCATCTTGTACTGAGAATCCTCAAGGAAATTACAAAGCAATTTCTTAAAATTTTTATTTTTTTATAAATATAATGTCATCACTAATTATAAAGCTTAATTCAAAAAAAAAAAAAATTTTGGATTTTGACCTGAAATTCCTTTATTATGGACCGTTTATTAAGTAATAACAGCATTTGTCGCGTATCATTTGACACACATAGAAATACCCCAAAATGGTCATTGATAACCGCTACGATAACCAGTTAGGGTAATAGTTCAAAGAAATCCCAGATAAATTAAGAAAATTCGAAACATATCCTAGCAGACCTTTTTTGCTTATTTGAGCTAATGTTGAAGAAACACAATACCGCCCATCAGAGCAACTGGGCATATTAAATAGACTACCTGGACTATAAAGCCAACCTCTTTCGCTTGGGCACAAAAAAAATCTCACAACTTGTAACTACTTCCTAGAGTTCGGTAACACGTAAAAGCATCCTTGCATCCTATCCTAACTACCATGGACAATTTGTGATGCGTATTAAACTACAAGCGATTTACAATGTAAAGAATGGATGTACCGGGATGCAAGTGCTATTCGTGAAAAAAAAAAAACAACAAAAACAAACAAATGAAATGGACCAAAAGAGGCGAGGAGGAGGAAGAGAAACATAGAAACACTACCAATCAAAGGCCAAAGGCAGTCAACTGGAAACAATTCAAGTGAATCCCATGAAGAAAACGACTACATCCACGACCAGATGAGATCACCCAACCATATGACCAACAAACCAGCCATACGACGTCATCAAAGTCCAGTAAACCAATATTGTACGTGTTCACGAACCGTTAATGCTCCTCACTCTATGCGAATGGAAGTGACTGGCTGGATAGCTGGTCGTGGATGTGGGTGGAGGTAGATTCTGTAAGTTGCAGCCAGTCATTGCAACCATTTGAATCTACACTACACTACTACCCTTTTTTAGGAATTTTCCTTTTGACTCGACGTTTGGACATGGGCACATTATCTTGCAAAAATATTGAACAGAAGTTTGTTTAGAAAAAGAAAATAAGTAACATATCTCGAATCAAACTTACCATTGTCGGTCGAAGACATCCTAAAACATTTAACGGCTTTGCCCGATTTCTTACAATCCGAATGTTGTTTTATACCCTCCATCATAGTATGGAATTTGTCATTCCGTTTGTAACACTTCGAAATATACATTTTAGACCCCACAATGTATATATATTTTTGATCAGCATAAAATTCTATGTCGATTTAGCGACTTTCCGTCTGTGGAAATCACTCAAGCAGGACTTTTGGTATTGAAAATGGGCCATGTACGTCCACGTTTTGGTACAGTCCCCATATAATGGTACCTATATATTTTCGGTATTTTAGTGATTTAAGTGTTTCAAATTTGAAGTTATTTATTTGAAGTTCGAAATGACATAAAATTGTCTGTGCAGCTCCACGTTTTGGTATATCCCCCATATACCGATAGGTAGGCTATATCGGTATTTTGATGATTTTAGCTACATTATTCTCCGATTTCTTTTTTGCTTATCACCAAAGTTGCCTATGCATGTCTACATTCGGTATTTTTATACCTACACCACAAGGTGGTCAGTGTATTATGTCTTTGTGCATTTGTTTGTAACAGGCAAAAGGAAACGAGATAGATCAATAGTTCCTTTTGATGATCTGCATAGAATCACATTCTGAGTCGATTTATGCATATCCGTCCGTCCGTCTGTCCGTCCGTGGGTCTGTTCATGTATTTTTGTAAACAAAGCACAGTTCGCATTTATTGCCCTATCCAGATGAAATTTTGCACAAATCGTTTGTTTGGCCCAAAAACGAATTCTATTGAAATTGGAGATAATCGGTCAAAATTTAGATATAGCTCACATATATATATATATATATATATATATATATATATATATATATATATATATATATATATATATATATATATATATATATATATATATATATATATATATATATATATATATATATTCGTTCGATTTGCCTTTTATTGTGCACCAAACGTGTAATATCAGTCCGAATAGTATGGAATTTTGCACGTACGATCAGATTGGACCAGAAAATAAGTATGCCGAATTTGATCGAAATCGGTTGAGATATAGCTATAGCTCCCATATATATTGTTCATCCGATTTGTTATTTTTGTCCTCCGCTGCCGTAATATGCACTCTAAAATAACAATATTTGGGATGAAATTTGGCACTTACGACCGAAGCTAGTATGTCAAATTTAGTGAAGATCGGTTCAGATACAGCTATGGCTCCCATATATATTGTTCAACCAATTTGTCATATTTGTTACCCACAGCCGTTATATGCACTCTGTAACAACGATATTCAGGGAAATATATCAAATACAGCTCAGAAATATCTTTGCTAAATTTTATCGAGATCAGTTCCGATTTGGGTATAGCTCCCATATATATTTTTATCCGATTTCAAATTAATTGTGCACCAAATGGGCAATACAAGTCCGAATTTAAAAGATACAAATGCTTCGGCATATTTAGTCCTTTGAACTTTAAATTATAATTATAATCATAGCGTGTATGATTGAATTCTCCCATAAAAACTTTTAATTGTTATGCGCAGCTCTACTAAATTAGCAAAGTGGTGTAGGGTATCATAAAGTCGGCCCCGCTCGACTTTAAGACTTTCTTTACTGGTTAAGATTTGAAAAGAATTTTTAACGGATTTTGTTTTTTTTTTTGAAAATTGTCAAATTCGTTCCAAATGGTGGAGATTATTCAAAGTTCGATCCGCTTTTTACTTCCTTTTTACTTCCTTTTTAAATAGATAGATCTATAGTTTTTTATTTTTAACAGAGGGAATTTTTAAATTTAAAGATTTGGATATTTTGAAGATCAATTTTATAACTAAATAAAAATTGATTTATTAAAAAAATGGAAGGAAATTTTCGTTGCTACAAATGTGGAGTTTTAAAATATTTTAATATCATTTTTTTAAATATTTATACACCACACTGTGGTCAGGGTATTATGTCCGTGTGCATTTGTTTGTTAAATAGGGAAGGAAGTGAGATAGAACCATAATTCCTTTTGATGATCTGCAAGAATCACATTCTGAGTCGATTTATAACATGTCCGTCTGTCTGTCCATGTATTTTTGTGAAAAATATGGACGTTTCATTTATATTGGATAAAATTTTACACAGGTCATTTGATTGACCCAAGGACGAACCCTATTGAAATTGGATCAGATTTGGATATACAAAGCTCCCATATACATGTTTGTCTAATTTGCCTTTTATTTTGCACCAGATATGTAATATTGGCACATATAAGATGGAATTTGACACAAATAATCAAATAATACATATGTTTTGTGAAAATCGATTCAGAGTTGGATATACTTCTCATATATTCGTTCCCTTTGATTCTAAATTATTACGGTTCTAAAACACACTAACTGCCAATATAAACGTTCATTTGCAACGGGTAGCTCTGCTATATGTATAGTGGTGTAGGGTATCATATAGTTGGTCTCGCCCGACTTTTAATTTTTCTTTACTGCTCTTTTTTTAATTTTCAATATTTTTAAGAATATTTTCGAGGCTATATATGTGGATATTTTTAAAATATTTTCTGAACTATAAACAAGGTTATTTGTAAGGATTTTAAATTAAAAAAAAACATTTTCATGATGTCATCTCTGGAGGTATAAACGTGGATTTTAAAGAGGTTTCAAATTTCAATTTAACAATGGCAAATACGAGTAAGGAAATGACACAGGGCAAGCTGGGCCGACTATGTTATGCGCGACCACGCCCATCATGTTTAGCAGAAATTCTCATAACAAATGTCACTTTGTATTTAGACAAGAGTTGAATATGTGATGATTTGTGCGTCCTCAAGTTTATATATTATTATTTTTTGGATTGCCAACAGGGAGATTTGAATCAACGACCTTGAGTCTTGTATTCGGAGGTGCACACTGGTTACTTGGTAAGATTTAAGTATGTTTTATTTTGACTTGTAAATATGTTATAGATTCGTATAATGGCTTTTTCATGAGCTATATATTAATCTGAATCGGTTTTGCACAAAGTTTGTATTACATATCATTGCCATAGAGTGCATATTATGGCATTGCGAAGACGTAAATATGAAATCGATTAAAGCGAGTATATGGAATCTATAGTTATATCTTAATAAATTTTGTACAAACTTAGCAGTAGACTAGTTGCAACTTTATCGCGCGAACCAATAACTAGCACGGCTGGTGTATATTTATACACTGGAGCTATATCTAATTTTTAACAGATTTTGACAAAACTTGGCTGATTTTTTTATTCTAAAATATCACATACATATTGTGCGTTTGTGTAACAAATTATCATATCAGTGTTCCTTAAACTTAAATATTTCTTAACACATCTTCTTTTTATTCGATAATTTAAAATTCACCGGCTTGAAGATATATATATTTTTTTAATTCATACTGCATAAAATTTTTTACACACATTCTCAAACTTGCAGACACGCATAAATACGGTGAAAAATGATAGCCTTCACACAGCACATTATGGGAAGGGGAGTTTTAATTAAACCTCTGTTATATCGAAATAAAAAAGAATCCATTTGAAGTAATTAAATTATAGCATTTCCAGTTGAACAGGAAGTGAATTTCGAAACAATCTTTGAATAGGCTCAACACACAAAACGGCATAAAATTAAAATTTAATAATTAATGGACATTTTTTAACTCCGATTTAATTAGATCCAGCAAGGATAATATTACCCTTGACGAAAAGTCATCTCTAATTTTGTGCACAAGAAGTTGGCTATATATAGATATATTTTGAACCAGATGAGTAAAACAAACCAACTAACAATTCATTTCTATAGCAAAAAAAGAAAGAAGTAAACAAATCTAACAACCAACCAAAGTCATAAAATTCTTTTAATGTGTTTAAAATTTCACATAAAAATAATGTAGACATTTCTTCATGTCAGCTGTAGTGGGAGGGGAGTTGGGTAAAACAGTATCATGACTAAACATTATTTAGGCAATGATACTGGGAAGAGATAAAAAATTTGCAAAAACATGATGTTAAAATCAAACTTTAATAACCGTTCTTGTAAATACAACTCGGTTGCACCCAAGGCGTGTTTAATAAGCACATATATAAAGAAGGCGAATTCATGCCCTAGTCTTCTCTTACTAAAATTTAACAATTGACATAGTTGTCCTGCCAATAAAGCCATGCAGGGATTTCAGCAGAAGGGAAAGATAAGAAAGATAATAATTATCAAAAACAAAAAAAACTAGTTTCAGCTGAGCTGAACTTTTAATCAAGGGTTACAGCAATATGGGGAATATGCGAAAACGTTGCAAATTACAGGGTAAGATAAAAAACTGCAACCAACTTCAGACTGCTGTCATTTCAATGTCTCTCGTCCGACAACTGTTAAAATTATTCCAGTGACAGCTCATTATATTGTTTACAAGCGTACAAAAGCATTTTGGTGAGAATTTTCCAAAAACAAAGTTATTCGTAATGGAATTCAAACGCGATAGTGTGATTTCTTTATATTTGACTGGAAAATCACAAGTGGCTATCGTTAGAGCACTCCAACATTTAAATGTGAATAACTCCTTTGTCTCTCGTACCATCGCTCGTTACCGTGATACTGATAGCGTAGCCCGACGTCAAGGAAGTGGACGAAAGAAAACAGCAACATCAGCAGAAATGGTTCGAAAAGTAAAGAGGCAATTTGATCAAAACCTCGTCGCAGTGCCCGAAAAATGGCTCGTGAGCGTTCAGCTCATATCGGAATATTCCATTCGGCAAATATTGAAAAATTAGCTCGGGGTAAAGCAATTGAAATTCCAAAAAGTGCAAGAACTTGCACCGCAACAGAAAGAAAATAGACTAGCTAAAGAGTTGTTGTTGTTGTTGTTGTAGCAGTAGTACATGTGTGTGTTTGTGTTCTGCTAATCTGGTTCCAGCTCCAGGTTTAGAAATTCGGCTACTTTAACGGGCTGTAGCCAGAGATCCTCTGGAGTGAGTTGGGTAGGTTTGGCTGAGCAATTAAAAAGGTGTAGCGTATTGTGCGGGCCTGTATCACACGCCGGACAGGCGTCACGCACATCTTCATCAATTCGTGCCCAATACGAATTGAGGCGACTACACCATCCTGAACGTAATTGCGCCAAAACTACCCTGGTTTGTCTAGGCAGCTGACGTTCTTCGGCTGCAATGGATGGGGGGTGGACTCCGAGGACGGCATTCACTTTATAACTGCTAATAGCATCCGCGACTGCATCGGTGTGAATGCCACTCAGACCTGCCTGATAGGCTTCTTGATCTAGAGGCTCTCTCTTGTAGCGCTGGACCTCCCTCTATAGATCATGTATGTCCTTCCTGACACGCCTGGGTGGGGGAGAGTTATCCACCATATGATGGTTGGGATGGCTCTCACGGTAACACCCAAGCAGGTACTGCAACGAAAGCATATGATTATGCTGACGTAAGGGAAGGACTTTCGCCTCCTCATGTAGATGGTCCACTAAAGCTAAAGAGTTGATTCGCTTGGTCGAAAGTGGTGAACTGCCGAAATTGGTTTTCTCCAATGAGAAAAAATTCGTTGTCCAGCAGTTTGTAAACAAACAAAATGATCGCGTTTACTTGCCAAAGAGGTCAGCTGAAAATGGGCACCTTCGGTTCGCCACCAGAAATTAAGCCCCGGCCATGGTGATCGTGTGGGCCACCATAACAGCCGATAGTCGCTTTCCGCTCGTATTAATTGACCGTGGCATCAGAATAAATGCCGAATATTATGGCGAAAATATTCTAGAGGATGTATTAAAGCCTTGGACATTCCAACAGTACTCAGCACCATCGCACTCAGCACGCACCACCAAAGAATGGTTAGAAAATGAGGTTTCTCGCGCACAATGGCCACCGAAATCTCCGGATACCAATCCGTTGGACTATTGTGTCTGGAGTATTGGCACTAAAATATACCAAAGTATCGCTTCGCCGGGAATGTGCCAAAATACCGCAGAGCAACATTCATTGGCCGTTTGAAGGCCATAATAATTCATGCCAAAGGTGACCAATTCGAACAAATCTAAACTTATTCTAAAATTTGATGCTATTTCCGACATTTCATTCAATAAAATTCAAAAAAAAAATATGTAAAAATTATGGTGTTTGACTTTTTTGCATTTATTTTTATCTCTTTGTTGGGTCTAAAATTATTAAGATGAGTTACAAACGGAATGACGAACTTAATATACCCTCCATACTATGCATGATGGAGGGTATAAAAAATAAGAGATGAGCGATATTTTGGATTAAAATTAGCATACAGTTTATGCTTATAAACTTAAAGGAAGAATACAATGTCTTAAGATTGGATGGGAGATTGTTAAAAATGCGAGCAATTTTTAAATAGAAAAATTTTTGTAACAGATGAATCAAGCGCAGTACAAGGATTTGTGGGGTCCTTACAGATCTAGAAAACTTAAAGAGATTCAAAAAAAGAAAAAGATGTCTGCAATAAAACTATCAAACGAACAACCTGGAAACTCTCTCACAAAAGGAGATATATGATCACGGCCTTTAGTTTCAACTCCAATTGTTTCAACTTACGAAAAACAAAACCACAACTGAATTCTAATTTTCTTAGAAAAAACTAAATCCAAATAGAACAACTTCTTTAAAATAAAAAACCTCTCAACATCGTTTCGTAATGGACGTGTGCTTTACATGTTTTATTATTATTGAACAATTTTATTCTGTTATATTTCGAACATATATTTTCCCAGACTACTGTTAGTTTATATTTTCAAAGCTATAAACCGAAATAAGATTATGAAAAATAAGGAAACCAACAACAATATTTTTTTTTGTGATGAGAAAATTGCTTCGAGACAATCCAAATATTATCAGTTTGAGATGTAGCAGCAAGAAACTTTGGATAATACTAAGATTAGGGCAAACACAAGCAAAAAAAACAAAAAAACAGCAAGGAAAACAAAGAAGGAGGTGGATGCCAGCAGTAAACATTCTGACGACCTGCATAAGTCATAAAAAGGAAACTTCAAATTGCTTTCATAATTTCCATACCATAAAACTGAATAAAATAAACGAAAAGAAAAGTCAACAAGATAGTGTAAAAGAAGGAAAAACTGATTCGCATAACATTGCAGAAACGACTGAAAAAAAAAACTTGAAAGAAAACGATGCAAGTAAACGTTTATTTCCTATTAATCGGAAAGCAAAAAAGTATATTAAAATAAATCGAACAAAATAATTTGGAATTTACTTATTGGAAAGATTCGTTTTTGTAAAATATTTATATTTAAAAATTATATTGCTTTTTGTTCTTTTCAAAATATCCTGTGGTAGTTTTTAGGGGCGATTTTTTACTATCAGAAAACAACAATAGGGCTGTTACAGAACCGACAAAAATCTACTAGTTTTGCAGAGACTGCCATTGATCATTTTTTTAACTGGTTCTTATTTCGTGAATGCCCCTGATTTGAAAGATGAATTGCTTTATCCTTCCCCTGAACGGATTTGGTTGTTCGCTTGGAAAATATTCGAAAATACTTTAAAATCATTATGAAATTATTACTTTAAAATGTTGCAGAATGCGTAAGAATTTTGGAAGAACAGAAGCACCGTATGTAAACCAGCAATATTGTGGAACTTGGGGTACAGAAAACCCACACGCAGACATTGAAAAGCCGAAAACGAGTAACTTTTTGGTCCGATTTTTGCTCCAGAAGCATAATTCGGTCATTGTCCTTCGAAAAAAAAAAACCGTTACATTATCGGACCAAGTTGAACGATTTTTCAGAACACAAATCCCTAAAAAATGAAGAGGAGAATATTGAAAACATTTGGGTTTAACAAGACGGCGCTACGTGCCACACAGTCGAGGCTTCACAAGCCAGATACAATTACCCCTCAAAGCATTATATTCGTGAACCATTAATGAAATACAGCTGCACACAATCAATAATGTGCTTAAACATTTGAAAAATCAGACATTTGAATAAAATTATTTTACATTATTAAGCGGAAGGATTGTTCTTTCAAATAAAAAAGATTCCGTAGGTTTTTATATCATTTGATTTGGTTTACTATTCATTCTGTGAATAAGCTATGAATTTTGGGAATGAGTGGCCGAAGTAGGGTTCGCGTATACCCTCCACAAACAAAACATCAATTTTAATCAACAAAGTTGACTTTAAGATGCGTTAGAAGACGGGATGGATGCAGCAGTTATGATCTCAAACTAACAAATTAAAGTCAATTCACTTCACAGCTTTTTACAAGAATGCAAGAAATTATATACCATAAATTTTGCAGTAAAAAACACTCAGTAACTTGTACTGGGAGAATTTTCCCTTTTACGTACATATATTGATCGAATAACATTTTGTAATATTTTCATTGGTTATCGTACACACCCATTCTTTAAATACGAGAAGTTAGTCATCCATCATAAATACGAAAAACCAGCATATATGTATATGTAGCTAGTGTCTCACAAATAGACTGAGAATTGCGGCAAATAAAACTAGACTAACATATTATAACAATTCTTTATTACGCTGTGCGACAAATTCAATTTTTTTTTCAATAATTACGGGGAAAATCCTTCAGATAATGAAAGTAGAGCTATAAATAGAAGACACGTCGGCGTTTTGAATTTTACATCGCATAGTAGCCTAAATCGGGGGGACCCTGTTCCATACAAGGTAGATATTTTTCATGACACATATTGATTATACAAATTTATTTTTTTCAAAGGCATTGACAATTTCCCAAAAAAAAAAAATTATATAAAAGGAGATTTTTATCGGATTGGATACGTATTAAATTAACAGCAAACAATTAAAAGTTCGGCCAGGCTGAATATATACCCTCCACCACTTGGAACGAATTTGGCAATTTAAAAAAAAATGAAAATCCGTTAAAATTCGGTTAAAATCTTAAAAATAACGAATGTAGCCGTTATATAAGTGTCTATACGACGACGTGGAGCTGCATAATCAAAATAACGAATATGGGGAGGTACCGTTATATGGGGGTTATAAGAAGACGTGTACCTGCACATACAATTTTCTGTCATAGGCTGTAGTATAGATTTAGAACTTCAAATACCAAATTTGAAACAATTCCGGTGAATAATGTCCTACATGTCCTACGTGGACCTACATTGCCCATTTTCAATACTAAAAGTCCTGCAGACATAATATACATTTGAGTAAAATTTTATCAAACTACTTCATTTCGTTCGGAAGCTAGAGTTATTTCCACAGACGGATAGACGGACAGACGGACGGATATCGCTAAATTGACATAGAATTTTATGCTGATCAAGAATATATATACTTTGTGGGGTGTAAAATGTATAGTTCGAGGTGTTACAAACGAAATGACAAACTTAATATACCCTCCATACTATGGTGGAGGGTATAAAAGGTAATTTTCACTTGTAGTACATACATTTCGGATATAATTTTCTTAAAAACAATTGTATCTAGATATATAGTTTATCTTGAGATTTTTAGTGAAATTTTGTGTTGAATATTTCTTCTTTTGGCACCTTCTGCCTAAAATGAAATTTTATGTACTTTCCGGCGTCAACTCGAAAAAAGGCAAAGGGAAAACTTATCAAAAAATTAGGGAATATTGATGTAAATATTTTTTGATATGCAGTGGAAACGTAGATTTCTTTTCTTAAGCGACGTTTATGAATATTAATGAAAAAATGTTTTTTTAATATATTTGAATTCCTGACGTTTAGGTAAAATGTAAACTTATGACGTATTTTATAATAATGATATTAATAAAAAATAATTTTGCAAAACATTTTGATCCCGTTTAAAAAGAGTTTAAAAACATCTTTCCAAAAAAGGTCAAAAACCAGCCACTAACGCAATTTATCCTTCTTCTAAAATATATTTAAAATAGGAACAATTCCAAATCTCCCACACGCAAATGTAGGAAATACTCTACGAATTAACGACATACATTGTATCGTCATGCCTGCTGTCCGCACTTGTCCACACCAGAATGGTAATTAAATCGTTATAAACATATTATCAGTAATTCCCAGTTCTTCGTAACAAAAAATAATGTAAATGTAGGCTACATGACTACTTACCGCAACGGAGTTCTTCATGTCGGCAACGGCCGATGCAAACTCGGAGAAATGCAATTCGGGGCAGTAAACTAAGGGCGCCAATAAATCTCCAGATTTACGTCCAGCTTCGAGGGACTTAATTTCCCATTCTTCAGAATTTGTCAGTATGGCGCCGTGATATTTTCCAGTAGCAATGCCCTGAAAACAAAATGAACGAAGTGAAGTACCAGCAGTGAATAAAAGCCAATATTCAATTTTTTTGCAAAATATTTATAGAACATAAATAGACTGACATCACAAACAGAAATTGAATAATGAGAATAGGTGTGTTTTGTGCATGAGTTGTGCACAAATTGTTTTCAATTGGAATTTTTAGTAAAATAAGGTTCAAATTTAATCATCCGACAAGGTTTTCGGAACAAAAGCTTTATTTATATTTCATCACCAATTAACTAATAGTGCTGGCTGGTTATGCATACGTCCATAATGCAAAAACGCCAGAAAACTTTAATATTCTCAAATAAAATCCCTCAGAAATGTCTGTTAAATGTATGAGATTAAGTTTCTATGTTCTGTCAACATTTCAATCAACATTATGACGTAATCGAATCAAATACGTTATAATATTTGATTTGACTAACATCTGCTGCATTCATGTTCAAACAATGTCCATGATATATCGGTCGATAATATCGTCTCAGAGGCAACGAACATTTGTCAATATTTGGTTGTCATAAAAATCAAGAGTAGCTTTGAACAGTCACTGAACTGCAATATTTCAAACAAAGGAATCTGAATGAGAATAATCAAACAAGCCTATGACACAGAACAGTATGTCTGGATGAAAATGAAACAACTGCAAATATGTGCATAATGTCTTCAAAGGATTTAACAAAATTTTATATGAAACACGTTATTGTCACTAGGACTATTTTATGCATTCTTAAGATCATTGATTTGTCTGGAAATGTTTTGATGTATAAAAAATTTTGCCTTGAACAAAGCTGGCATGTTTCCATCCCTCCATAAAAAAACGTTTAATATACAAAATTATGTTGTCAAATACAAGTTATTCTAATCATTTCAAAATACACGAAACATACGCACCTGGGCACCAGTCAGTGTTGCCATGTCCAATATTATGTTCGCCTTTAGATCTTTGTGGGCATATGCAACACCATCGGACAATACCAGACGTCCCTCGGCATCAGTATTATTAATTTCCACTGTACGTCCAGAGTACAATGTGTGGATGTCATCAGGTCTGGAATGAGCATCCGTGCGTTTATTTATGTTTACATTGGCATATTCGCATACATAGTTGCCATGTTAATTGTTGTACACACAAAGTACGTACGGTCGATTCATTTATGTTTCGTAGTTCAGGGAGAGAATGCCGACCATAGAACATCCAATGTTCATCGTTCGTTCGTAGATAGCCACACACCATGGTTATGATTGTTGTTTTAAATATTTTGTTATCCATCGCAGGTTTCGCCAGCATATGTTGTTGAAAGGTGAGTGGATGGTGTGTTTAAATTAAAGAATAACCGAGATATGAAATGAAAAGAAGGGAAAACATGTTAATTGAAGATTTTACTTAGACAAAGTCTGAAGCCAAACAGATATTTTAAAATTAATTTGAGTCTTAAAATTCCATTAAATTTTTTTTCGCAGGAATAAACATTTATAGAAAATAACCAGAGTTTCAAATTCTAACGCTAATTTAGATATAGCACCGAAAATTAACATGCTTTAATATCTTTGAAAAAATGAAATTACAACGTATGAAATTTCATAAATATCGGAGGTATTACGGGGATGCGTATAATGCGTATTTTATACAAGGCTATAGCTGAGCCGATCTGTGTTATGCCAGCACATACAGTCCGGCAGCTGTTAAAATTATTCCAGTGACAACTCATTATATTGTTTACAAGCATACAAAAGCATTTTGGTGAGAATTTTCCTGAAAAAAAATTATTCGTGATTGAATACAAGCGCGATAGTGTGATTTCTTTATGTTTGGCTGGAAACCCCCAAGTGGCTATCGTTAGAGCACTCCAGCAATTAAATGTGAATAAATCTTTTGTGTCTCGTACCATCACTTGTTACCGTGATACTGGTAGCGTAGTCCGAAGTCAAGGAAGTGGACGGAAGAAAACAGCAACATCAGCAGAATTGGTCCGAAAAGTAAAAAAGCAAGGTTGGCACTAAAAAATACCAAAGTGTCGATTACCTCAAGCAGGCGCTTCGCCGGGAATGGGCCAAAATACCGCAGAGCAACATTCGCGCAGCGTGTGACGGTTTCATTGGCCGTTTGAAGGTCATAATTCGTGCCAAAGGTGACCAACTCGAACAAATCTAGACATATTCTAAAATTTGATGCTATTTCCGATTTTTTGCTTTCATTCAATAGAATTTAAAAAAGTAAAAATTATGGCGTTTGACTTTGTTGCAGTTTTTTTATCTCACCCTGTATAGCTTTTTCTGACCAAAAAACAATGTGTAACTTTAACCATGACTGCCAATATTTAAGAGAAGTTGCACTCTTGAACAAATTCAACTTTGACATAACGTTATTTTATTTATTTGTATGTTAAGGCATGTTTACGTTAGAGCTTTTTCCGGGTTAACCTTCGTTATGAAGATTTATTTGAGGTATATACAGTGGAACTGGAAATTTAAACCGACTGGGGTTTCTAATTTTAAAAATTGTTAATTTTAGTAAATTTGTTACTACTGGGTAGGTTTGAAAACATGGACCTGGCCTATTTTGGTAATAGGAGACCTGAATAAAGTCCGTTGTATTAAACCAATAAAGTGCTTTAAGGTTAAATAAGGGAAATAGTCGTTAATGACCTCGTTTAATCATGTTTACAATCTACAATAGTCAGACCAAGTTCTACTCTCGGGCCTGTTACAATAAATTGGATAGTAATGATTTACTATTGGAGAGTAATGATTTACCTACCGTAACTTATTCAGAGAATGTAGCTTAGTTTATGTTGAAAATAGAAAAAAATTCCAGAAATCACAAAAATGTATGAAATCGTAAATTTTAATTCATGTCTTTCTGTCTTCTCGCAAAACACATTTTTTGAGTTATGCCATTTTTTGAGTAAATAACAATATGTTCTAAATTTTATTGAATACTATTGTATATCGGGTTATTAGAGCGTGCCTTATTTTCATCTGCCTAACAGCATTGTTTCCATCTGACTAAAGCGGATTCTTATTGTGCAAAATTAGATGAAATGGAATTTGCGGTAAAAATGTTTTTGTTTTTATAACGTATTTGTGGAGAAAAGGAAAATATTTATGAAGATAAAAGGTATGATTTCGGAAAGAGCCACAAATAATTGTCAGTTTATTTGCTTTTTTGTCTGGGTTATTCTCCACAGGAGCTATTTAAGAACAACTCCTACGACTTATACCCATGTGACGATCGCGTACTCAATAGAAGAGGAACCAAAAAACAAAATAAGCTTATATATATTTTAAATCGTATATCCTGACTCATAAACATTTTCATATTTTTCTCGACTCTACTCTTATGAATTAGTTGTTATAACAAAGAACTTATTCGACGTTGTATTTTCTATGAATATAATAGGGCCGTTGTTCGAATGTAAATAGTAAACAGAATCCTACTCAATTCTAAAAATATATATAACTATCTGAACCCGGTGCGCTTCGCTACCCCTTTTGATTTTATATGCATTCAAAATTTTATTTACGAACATATGTTGGATAAAGAAAAACAAATTTAAAAATTAAAAAAAAATAAATATTGCACTAATTTAATGCGTTAATAAACAAAATCATTACAAAAGCAGTAACATGACATGCATACACGAAGGATTTGTCCTTCGGATTTATTTATTTCATAACAAATACCAAGCGTGCAGGAACCTGCATTTTTTTAAGTAGAGTGGCATTTCTATTGCAATTAGTGAATTCGAGATAGCAACATACTTCGCCGTAATAAGCGTATTTCAAATCAATTGTTGTGTTGTTGTAGCATACAACTTATTTGCAAATGGTTGGTGTTAAGCGGGAAAGCTATTGATGGTATAGCACGCATGACATTCGGCCTTATTGCTCGTCGGAGGCGGGGTTCAATAAACCACAATTTCCCATTACCATCAGGCTACAAGTAAATATATTAATATTTGCGTGCTTATATGTTTGTAGGGGTAGAGAGGAAAAGGAAATAAATCAATCCAACTACATAGAAAATTGATCGCTATGGCATAAGGTATCTGTTAATTTAACAGAGCAGGAAAAGGAAATGCCTAATACACATGTAGCTGGAGTTTGGAGAGAACAAACAGAATGGCTGAACTACCTAAATGTTGTCGAGCAACTCGATGTTGCATTGCTCTTTTTGCCCACCCAACCTGGTTGCAACATGTTCATGTTTCCGTCGGATATAATATGTGTTGCAACCCCAAACACATTAGCAACAAACTTTTCTTGCCTCTAAAAGAGATCAAACAGATAAACGTGAAGGTCTACTCAAGCAACATATTTTGGCCTTTATTTAACATAAATTCAAAATTGAAAACAATGACCATTTAATAGTTATAAGAAAACAATTAATATTTAATATGGACATAGAAGACTTAATGAAATAATTAAGAAAAATATATAATTAATGAAAGTATGAAAACAAAATCTTAATAGCTAGTATAAATATAAAAACAAGAAATATGTTCGAGTGTTATTTCACTTTGGATTCATTCCGTTACTGAATTTATAAAAAAAAAAATTGTTTGAAAGAAAAAGAAATAGAAAAAAATATAACCATAGCTCATCATTGCTTCTTGACTACACATCCTCAACTAAACTAACATTCGTAGTCAGAAGCGTTTTTATGCATCAACTTTTCTAAATTCTCTTAAACATCAAAAAAAAAAATAACCAAAACTCAGAATAAGGGTGACCATATTATCATTACATTTTACACACTTCTTAGGTTTCAAAAAAAATTAGAAATTTCTTATAAATATTAAATTTAATATCAATTAGAAACCTAATCAACATGTCATAACTCAATATTAAATTATCCAATACATTTCAAATTAATAATTGCATAATAAGTTATAACATTAAATAAAACATATGGTCACTCTTTTTATGGTTTTGTTATTGTTACATTTGTTTTTTGATCTATGTTTTGCTTTTGTGCAGAATCAAAACAAAGAGTTCATCGACTTACGTTTCATCTTTCTTGCGTTCCCTCGTTGAAAGTACTTTCTCTGAGATTACACGTTGTAACAGCAACACTGGCTTAAGAGAAAAAGAGATCAATTCAAAATGTAAACAATCATATTAATTTGATGTATGAGACGTTTCAAGTAGACGGTTGTAAGCATACAGGCTGTGTTGACACTTGTTTGACATACAAGTTTGATTAAACCACTCTGTTAGCTATGGAGAACTTAACATTGTGGACATCAACATCAGCGACACATATAAACATACACACAACACACTTCATAAAGGGCATGCAATGCAACCAAAGGAAAAAAAATAAATATGTAAATAATGTGTGTATATTTAGTAAGTGCTCACTGAATATTGCGGAATTTATTATGTTTTTACTTTTTATTGCTGTTTTCTTTTTCTTCTTTAATCTTTTCAATTTTTAAACAAGAAAACCAATTTATATTTTAATCAAAAATAACACTCGAAGTTAAAAGAAAAAAAAATTAATTAGAAACGCAAACGGGTTTGGAAGTTTAAATTATTTAGGAAAGAAATTAGGTTTTTTTTTCATTTGTTCAGGACGTTATCAAAAAAATAGTGGCAATGCTTATGCATGCTTACAAAAATTTCACTTTTTTTTGTCTCCTTACTCAATTTTTTGGATGTTTTTAGCACTTTTTTTGACCTTAAGGAATACAAAATCACTCCGGGCTCAGTTTAGGTGATCCCGACCAATGGTTTTTACTAAATTTGCAGCAAATTTTATGCCCTTTTGAGGATAGTACGGTGAAATCCAAATAAAATTTATTTTCTTGCCAAGGAAAATATATCACTCAAAGTGTAGGGTTCCTCTAGATGGCAGTTTCTCTGAATTCTTCTCCAGTCACACACTATAAATACTACCGACGGACAGACGGATTATATTGTTTTCCTGAGCGGTACGTCAGCGATGCGATAATCACGACAGCTGCTTAAAACTGGTCGGTGTGTTTGATGACAACTTAGCAAAACCAAACGCCAAATGTTTGTCCCAATTTCTATTATGCTTCTTCCTTACATGACTGCTTTGGATCTACCAAACAATAAATGAGAACGAGTAGGAGAATTTAGGGAGATTAAAGAAAAGGTTAAGGCAAATTAAATTACCTTTTCAACAAATCACCAATAGATAAGGAATGAAAAGTGAATACCACAGAATACGTGTTTTATTGTAATAAGGTACGCGAACACGTATTTGAATATGCCGAATCGTATCTATACAAAATTAATAAGAATTTAAAAGAGTGGAATTCTCAACGTGGTGAAACTATGCATAAAGTTCCAGTATACTCACATTTCATGTATTAATGATTGTATTTACAACCAAAATGTTAATTATAACTTTATAGGATTTAAATTAAATAAGCCGTGTTTCACTTGAAGAAAGAAATTGCACTTGTAATCACAACTCAAGCAGAAAGGTGTTCACTTATGTCTTGAAGGCAACCAAATGGACAAGAATTCTGTCTCCTCGACACAGAAACCCTCCAAAATTGCAAACCAACGCTATCATTCCAAAGCTTTTTGACAAGATGGCTAAAACGAACAGCAGAAAAGATCAATTGGCTGATAAATAGAAAACACCACAATGGCTCGAATATCCAGTAGAGGTCGCTCGAAAAGCCGTTACCAATTTAGGACTTTAAAAAAAATTATATATATTGAAAAAAAACCAATCATTGCAAGCGCCTCTACAAACCCCCCGGCCAAAATCAGACTTTGGGGGTAAATAAATTGCCGCCAAAAGCTGATACCGCTTGCAATCAATTTCTATTGCCGTATGTCTTTTGCATGATATACACCTATAAAATGACCTTGCAAATCCTCCAGTTCATAATTACAATTTCCTAATTTTTTACGCACCCGAGCCTTGAGGAAAGTTGGTGCAAGTTTTGCATTATAACCCTGGGCGAAGTTACTTTGCTTGAAGTTCCTTCTAAATACCTCCTGGCCTTCATCATAGGATACCTCCCTGGATCTAAGATTATAAGCTCTTTCATTCCTGTTAAATTGCTTGTTCATCATTTCTTTGGCTTTACTGCCTATTATAGCAAGGGAATCATTTTTATCAAAATTCACTGTTCTATCCTCTAATAATTCTAGTTGGCGCAGAAGCTGATATGTTTTACCATTCGTGACCATATTCTGACCGAATGCAAGGTAGTAAGGCGATGTCCCTATAGCAGAATGAACTGTGGATCTCAGTGCGCAGCCAATGTCACTCAACATCAGATCCCAATTTTTTTGGTCAGGCGTGATGTATGATTTGATAGCCGCTAAGACCGATCGATTTACGCGTTCTGATGCATTTGCCTGTGGAGAGTGCACTGCTGTGCAGAAATGAGTCACACTGTACCGTTTAAGAAACTGACTAAACTGCTTTGATTTAAATTGAGATCCGTTATCTGATACTACCACTTCCGGTACACCATACGTATGAAATAACTCATTCTCTAGATAATTTATGACACTATCGGTCGAGAACTTTTTAACAGCCTTTAGGAACGGGAATTTTGTAAAGTGGTCTAGGGCCACAAAAATACCTATATTTCCTGACTTCGATCGAGGATATGGTCCCAAAAAATCTATATAAACTTTTTGGAAAAACCGTTGAGTCTGCGAAGTTTTACCAAGTGGGGGTCTGAGGGTCTGACTAGGGTGTTTAGTGGATTTACAGACGTCACAATTATTTATGTAATTTCTTACGTCCACAACCATATTCGGCCAGAAGTAATATTTTCTCAGCTGGAAGAGAGCTTTATTGATACCTCCATGAGAGGATAATGAGTCATCATGGGCTCTTTTTAACAACTCCGGGACCATCGATTGAGGGATCCACAATTTCCAGGATAAATCATCCTGTAGCTGATCACCTGAAGCATGTTCCGTCCTTCTATAAATATACCCATCAATAATCCTGAGGTCGGGCATGTTATCTAATGTCTTCTGGACCTTGTTCAAAAGTTCTTTATAGCTATCTGATTGAAAATGAGCGGACTCTAAATCTACAAACAACCCACTCCCATTTTCAATATCAAGAGAAGATAGGCTTACTTCTAAGGCCGACAAATCTTCGGTATTGGTCCGGGAAAGTGCATCGGGGACTACGTTCTGGCTACCTCGTCTATGTTTAATAGAAAATTTATATCCTTGAAGCTTCAAGGCCCATCGAGCTAACCGAGTACTGAGGTCTGTTTGGGACATGAGCCACTTCAACGACGCATGGTCGGTGATGACTGTGAACTCATGTCCTTCCACATACGCTCGGAATTTTTTAATGCTTAGCATTGCTGCCAAGCATTCTTGTTCGGTCACTGAATAGTTACGTTGGGCTTGATTGAGTTTCTTTGACATAAAGGCAATAGGAAACTCTTCGCCCTCCGCATCCTTCTGGACCAATACACCTCCTATACCAGTTCTACTAGCGTCACAGTGTATGAAAAACGGCTGTGAGAAATCTGGGCTATGTAGAACTGGAGCGGTGCTCAGATGGGTCTTTAAAGCCTCAAAAGATTTTTGGGCTTCATCAGTCCAAACAAACTTACGCTTAATTTTAGTTAAGTCAGTGAGAGGTGTAGCAACAGAAGCGTAGTCCCTAATGAATTTCCGGTACCAGCCTGTCATGCCTAAGAACCGACGTACTTGTTTGACCGACTTAGGTACTGGGAACTCTGTTATAGAAGATACTTTTTCAGGGTCTGTTCTTATGACCCCACCTCCAACCAAATGTCCAAGATACTTAACTTCGGGCACGCAAAAGTTACTCTTCTCCACATTGATGGTAAGACCGGAATCCTTTATCTTGCCTGCCACCAGCCTTAGAACTTCGAGATGCCTTTCAAAAGAGTCCGAAACGATCAGCAAATCATCGAGATAAACAAACACTTCTGTCCTGAGAGCCGGTGGGATGACCTTGTCCATTAATCGCGACATGGTCTGAGGCGCGTTGCAAAGGCCAAAGGGCATTACCGTATAGTGGTACAACGGCCTCCCAGGAACAGTAAATGCTGTTTTCTCTCTAGATTGCTGATCCAACGGAATCTGCCAAAAGGCATCCTTCAGATCTAAGGCTGTAATAAATTCGGCTTTAGGCAACCTGCTCAGTATACCATCAATATGGGGAAGAGGGTAAGCATCACCTACGGTGACAGAATTCAACTTACGACTGTCTAAACATAGCCTATTCTTCCCAGGTTTTCTGTGAAGAACAACTGGCGAGGACCAGGCACTGTTACTTTCCTCTATAACTCCAAGCTCTAACATTCTATCCAGTTCGGCATATATTAATTTTTCAATGGCCGGAGAAACAGGAAAGTGCCTCTGTTTAATGGGCCTCGCCGTACCTGTGTCAATGGAGTGCTGGAGAATATGGGTTCTTCCAAGTCCTTGCTTGGAATAGGAAGGAAAAAGATTGATAACCTTACCAAGATAGTGCTTCTGGGATTCAGTGAGTTGGATTTGAGGAGTTATTTCTGAAACCTCGGACATAGTATCGGATATGTACTCTTTTGTAACTAGACCTGGAGGCAAAAGATCGAACAGATTCCAAAAATCTACCCCTAGAAATAAATTCTTTTCAAGGCTAGGAATGATAAAAATAGATATATTCTTTTCAGACCCTTTGAATGTTACTTTTGTGTCAACATATCCTACAACATCCTGACTATTCCCATCAGCTGTCTTAACAGACGATCTCAACTTTTTATACGGTTTTCCTGATTCTATATACTTCTTCGCTACCTGAGAACCAATGCAACTAAGTGAAGCCCCTGTATCCATAAGTCCAAGCATTTTTTCTCCAAAAAGGATGACCTCAGCGTATGGCCTAACATCACATGGATTATCGAGAACTGAGCAAAGTAACTTTTCCCTGAAATTTTTAACTTTTCTCCAATAGTTACGAATCCTATTTGCTGATCTGGATGGTTTCAACTGGGGTTCGTCATTAAATATCCTCTCCCTAGCTTCGTAATATTCTTTTATGCGGACATGCAAAGGCTTAAATATATGTAAGTTCTTATTAGATTTATCATTCGAATTCTCAAAATGATTACCGAGACTGGTTTTCGGGAAACTTTGTTCCATTTTTCTTAAAATTTTATAATCGGTGTTATAGTTTTGGGTGCACACGCCAGTGCGCTCGACATCTAGTTTTTTGAATTGCATTTTTTGCAGTTTGGCTTATAGGTATCCGGCGTACCACAACCGTAGCAAAATACGGTCCTATCAGCCAAACACTCTTGGTAACGGTGGCCGGACTGACGACAGTTCCAACAACTGAAACCCACTGCAGCTATTTCATCAGTCGTTTTGGCCAATGGCTCCACGTCCTGGTTTACTACCATCTCATCTAACTCAGACACCCTTTTAGGGACCAAAGTGGGCTTAGAGAAACCTAACCCATGCTTGCGCCTAACATCCTGCATGAAGAATTCTCTTCTTCTACAAATATCCCTTAATTCCTGCAGGGATGAAATCTTCAAATTTAGGATCTCATGCTGTATTTCCGGAAGCAAATTACGCCTAAGAATCTCTACCAACAAGCTAGAGGAAAGAGGCTCTTTCAATCTATCCGTCAGCTCTACCACAGACTCGTAGAAGTTGTCAAAGCTCTCTCCCTGTTTCTGCTTCCGGTCCCTTATTAACTCTCTGATGTCTACATCTGACCTCGAATCGCTGTATTGTTGCCTCATAGCCCTACATAAACCATTCCAACAAACTGATTCTACTGACCTGTGATACCGCCAGAACCAATCTGCGGCCTTTCCTTCAAACAGAGAACTGGCATTTCGGCACAGAAGATCAAAATCGCCTTGTAGTGTTTGTGAAGTTAATGCCTCAATTCGATAAATAAAATTCTCAACAGAAATGCTATTAAAAGTTCCAGAAAATTTTATTCTCCAGTTGGAGATTATGTGCAATACTTTATCCGGTCTAGAGCTTAGGTCGGATGACGAGGAATTATTGGAAGCGGAAGGTCCTGATCTACTAGTATTCAGCGGAGCATTATTTTGGGTCTGGGAGTTGTTAAGGGAAATGCCAAACATTTCCCTAAATGTACGTTCCTCTACAGCAGGTAGGGTGTGCATTTGTCGGGGTGACGCATTTTGAATAGGGGGTTGAACTGCTGTTGGAGAAGTGGACTGACCATTCAAATTCATTCTCGAAAACCTTGACTCTATATTAGTCTGAACCAATCTTGATATTTGGTCACTTAAGTTTGCAAAAAGTTGCGTTTGTTGGGCAGTAACAATAGAGGATATAATTTCCTGCAACTCGCTGGGCCTAACTGTCATAGTATTCTCTGGACAACCTGGTGTGGGAAGAGTTGCCGTAGCTGGAGCTGTACGATCTTCAGAAACCCTGGGATGAGGTATTTGAGACGAAGTAGATTTAGCCTGCGATCTAGTAGTTATACCTGACGAACTGGGCGTTGGAGGTTCTGTTAAAAGTCTACAGTTACAAACCGGACAAAAGGGTCTAAGTTTTTCCGCCTTCGAAAGACAGGACTTATGGAAACAATGTCCACAATTAGTTCTTACGAATTGTGCTCTTGTAGTCACTGCTGACCCACAAGCTCCACATGTTGGCTGCTGGTCAACAGCAACTGGAACCTCCTCACTACCTTGTTCTACGGACATTATTAAAATTCACCTCAAAATCTTACAATTCCAGATATATTTGAAAAAAATTTTTTTTTAAGAATATTCACAAGGAATCCAATGAATTTCACAAACTAAATTTGGAACCCAAAAACTACAACTTAAAACAATTTTTACTGAAACCAAGATATTTTAGAACTTAGTATTTGTAACTAAATACAACTTGAACCAGGTTGTACCTTAATGTTCAAATAATTCAACGAAAAAAATTAAATATTAAAGAACAAAAAAAGTAATGAAAGTGGAGATGCAAAAACTAATAACTTTGAATTTTCTGTCTGTAAATATAACAGCCAAAAAAAATAAATCGTATAAATTCAAAAGTAATTCGCAATACTAATAAGGAAATAATATATTTATGTGTATATAAAAATTAAAATGAAATTCGGAATACCAAAAATTATTAATTGTTCTATCTGTTTGATCGTCAATATAGTATGCAAAGATGTTGTTGCTTTATTAACATTCGGTAGAATAGTTGTTAGAAAAAGTTAGAATAAATTTCATTCTTCGGTACAGATTGCATTCTTCTGCAGGTCCAAAAAGAATGATAGGATTTACCAGTTTTCCAACCCCTTATATACGTGGACAGAACTAGCTTCATAAAAATCCAGAATCTGTATTCCAACATTACATTAAGGAATGCCAAACAGGTAAATAGAAAATAGAAAGATG
The DNA here is from genome assembly GCF_030504385.1 of Musca domestica. Taxonomy (NCBI): domain Eukaryota; kingdom Metazoa; phylum Arthropoda; class Insecta; order Diptera; family Muscidae; genus Musca; species Musca domestica. The sequence continues at coordinate 853,805 of NW_026712174.1, read as the reverse complement.
TGTAAAACATAGATAATTCATGGTCATTTCAGGATAGCAATATAACCCTGAATGAATTCCGATGAATTAAAAAATGCTTTAATTGAAAATATAACAAAAAATTTAAGAAAAACCCCGTATAGAAAAAAAGATTGTTAATTGGAACCGAATAAGAAAAGCTTGATGCTAGGTGTTATAAAAAAAAATATTTTATATTCGGGCTCCACGTCTGGGCGCCATTTATTTACTGTAGCATACAACTTATTTGCAAATGGTTGGTGTTAAGCGGGAAAGCTATTGATGGTATAGCACGCATGACATTCGGCCTTATTGCTCGTCGGAGGCGGGGTTCAATAAACCACAATTTCCCATTACCATCAGGCTACAAGTAAATATATTAATATTTGCGTGCTTATATGTTTGTAGGGGTAGAGAGGAAAAGGAAATAAATCAATCCAACTACATAGAAAATTGATCGCTATGGCATAAGGTATCTGTTAATTTAACAGAGCAGGAAAAGGAAATGCCTAATACACATGTAGCTGGAGTTTGGAGAGAACAAACAGAATGGCTGAACTACCTAAATGTTGTCGAGCAACTCGATGTTGCATTGCTCTTTTTGCCCACCCAACCTGGTTGCAACATGTTCATGTTTCCGTCGGATATAATATGTGTTGCAACCCCAAACACATTAGCAACAAACTTTTCTTGCCTCTAAAAGAGATCAAACAGATAAACGTGAAGGTCTACTCAAGCAACATATTTTGGCCTTTATTTAACATAAATTCAAAATTGAAAACAATGACCATTTAATAGTTATAAGAAAACAATTAATATTTAATATGGACATAGAAGACTTAATGAAATAATTAAGAAAAATATATAATTAATGAAAGTATGAAAACAAAATCTTAATAGCTAGTATAAATATAAAAACAAGAAATATGTTCGAGTGTTATTTCACTTTGGATTCATTCCGTTACTGAATTTATAAAAAAAAAAATTGTTTGAAAGAAAAAGAAATAGAAAAAAATATAACCATAGCTCATCATTGCTTCTTGACTACACATCCTCAACTAAACTAACATTCGTAGTCAGAAGCGTTTTTATGCATCAACTTTTCTAAATTCTCTTAAACATCAAAAAAAAAATAACCAAAACTCAGAATAAGGGTGACCATATTATCATTACATTTTACACACTTCTTAGGTTTCAAAAAAAATTAGAAATTTCTTATAAATATTAAATTTAATATCAATTAGAAACCTAATCAACATGTCATAACTCAATATTAAATTATCCAATACATTTCAAATTAATAATTGCATAATAAGTTATAACATTAAATAAAACATATGGTCACTCTTTTTATGGTTTTGTTATTGTTACATTTGTTTTTTGATCTATGTTTTGCTTTTGTGCAGAATCAAAACAAAGAGTTCATCGACTTACGTTTCATCTTTCTTGCGTTCCCTCGTTGAAAGTACTTTCTCTGAGATTACACGTTGTAACAGCAACACTGGCTTAAGAGAAAAAGAGATCAATTCAAAATGTAAACAATCATATTAATTTGATGTATGAGACGTTTCAAGTAGACGGTTGTAAGCATACAGGCTGTGTTGACACTTGTTTGACATACAAGTTTGATTAAACCACTCTGTTAGCTATGGAGAACTTAACATTGTGGACATCAACATCAGCGACACATATAAACATACACACAACACACTTCATAAAGGGCATGCAATGCAACCAAAGGAAAAAAAATAAATATGTAAATAATGTGTGTATATTTAGTAAGTGCTCACTGAATATTGCGGAATTTATTATGTTTTTACTTTTTATTGCTGTTTTCTTTTTCTTCTTTAATCTTTTCAATTTTTAAACAAGAAAACCAATTTATATTTTAATCAAAAATAACACTCGAAGTTAAAAGAAAAAAAAATTAATTAGAAACGCAAACGGGTTTGGAAGTTTAAATTATTTAGGAAAGAAATTAGGTTTTTTTTTCATTTGTTCAGGACGTTATCAAAAAAATAGTGGCAATGCTTATGCATGCTTACAAAAATTTCACTTTTTTTTGTCTCCTTACTCAATTTTTTGGATGTTTTTAGCACTTTTTTTGACCTTAAGGAATACAAAATCACTCCGGGCTCAGTTTAGGTGATCCCGACCAATGGTTTTTACTAAATTTGCAGCAAATTTTATGCCCTTTTGAGGATAGTACGGTGAAATCCAAATAAAATTTATTTTCTTGCCAAGGAAAATATATCACTCAAAGTGTAGGGTTCCTCTAGATGGCAGTTTCTCTGAATTCTTCTCCAGTCACACACTATAAATACTACCGACGGACAGACGGATTATATTGTTTTCCTGAGCGGTACGTCAGCGATGCGATAATCACGACAGCTGCTTAAAACTGGTCGGTGTGTTTGATGACAACTTAGCAAAACCAAACGCCAAATGTTTGTCCCAATTTCTATTATGCTTCTTCCTTACATGACTGCTTTGGATCTACCAAACAATAAATGAGAACGAGTAGGAGAATTTAGGGAGATTAAAGAAAAGGTTAAGGCAAATTAAATTACCTTTTCAACAAATCACCAATAGATAAGGAATGAAAAGTGAATACCACAGAATACGTGTTTTATTGTAATAAGGTACGCGAACACGTATTTGAATATGCCGAATCGTATCTATACAAAATTAATAAGAATTTAAAAGAGTGGAATTCTCAACGTGGTGAAACTATGCATAAAGTTCCAGTATACTCACATTTCATGTATTAATGATTGTATTTACAACCAAAATGTTAATTATAACTTTATAGGATTTAAATTAAATAAGCCGTGTTTCACTTGAAGAAAGAAATTGCACTTGTAATCACAACTCAAGCAGAAAGGTGTTCACTTATGTCTTGAAGGCAACCAAATGGACAAGAATTCTGTCTCCTCGACACAGAAACCCTCCAAAATTGCAAACCAACGCTATCATTCCAAAGCTTTTTGACAAGATGGCTAAAACGAACAGCAGAAAAGATCAATTGGCTGATAAATAGAAAACACCACAATGGCTCGAATATCCAGTAGAGGTCGCTCGAAAAGCCGTTACCAATTTAGGACTTTAAAAAAAATTATATATATTGAAAAAAAACCAATCATTGCAAGCGCCTCTACATTGTTTTTTAGTGTTAGCCTAAGGCGTTGGAATCGGAAATACGTATCGTGTTTTGTGCATCAAATATGTGAAATCGGCGGAAAATATATATGGGAGCTATATCCAAATCTGAACCGATTTTAATATTATTTGACAAATGTATATTTGTTTTAATTTCCGCTACACATTCCAAATTTCATTGAAATTAGATATACATAGCGTGTTTGGTGCATCAAATACATGAAATCGGTCGAAAATATATATGGGAGCTATATCCAAATCTGAACCGATTTCAATTTAATTTGACAAATTCATTTTGGCTCCCAATTCCGTTACTTATTTGAAATTTCATTACAATTGAAAATACATGTCGTGTTTGGTCCACCAAATACATGAAATCGGCCGAAAATGTATATGGGAGCTATATCCAAATCTGAACCGATTTCAATATAATTTGGGAAATCAATTTTTTAGATAATATCTATCACACGTTTCAAATTTCATTGAAATTGGGGATACATAGCGCATGGTACAATGATATCAAGGTAGGGCTATGATACCATATGATTTTAATTTTTTTATTTTCTTGGCCTAATATGTCATCTTTATTTGTTTATGTATATGTTTTCTTTTCAATAACAAAAAAATTGTTCAGAAAAAATTCAAATTCGGGTGTTTTCAAAATATTCATTTCAACGCATGCATCGACAAAATCTAGAGTTTTTGTAGCGAAATAATCCCTTAGAGATATATAGTACATGATTTTGACAAGAAGTGTTGACCTTTCATTCAGTTATCGCGGTTTTCAATTATTTATTCAAAATAAATGCAACAAGTTGTTTGATTTTTTATTGTTTTGATACTAATTCTGACATTACAAGCCAAACAGGTAGACCCCTATACTTGCAATTTTTTCAAAGTTGACCTACCTTCTCTTCATTGTACCATGACATAGCGTGTTTGGTGCATCAAATGCTTGAAATCGGCCGAAAATATATATGGGAGCTATATCCAAATCTGAACCGATTGCAATATAATTTGACAAATTTATTTTCGGATTAAATCCCGTCACACATTCCAAATTTCATTGGAATCGAACATTCATATTGTGTTTGAGGCATCAAATGAACGAAATCGGTCGAAAATATATATGGGAGCTATATCTAAATCTGAACCGATTACAATATAATTTGGCAAACTTATTTTTGTTCCAAATTCCGTTACGTATTCCAAATTTGGAGACTGTATATTCAACCAATCAATAGATATATGCATAAAAAATCTAAATTTTTGGGAGGTACCTCCGATTCTGATGCTATATCTCCAGTTCCAAGTGGAAATTCAAAAATGTATATAGCCTATGTTACTTTCAGGCGATGTTGCAGTATATATAGAAATTTTCAGGAAAATCTATTCAGCGGTTTTCGAGTCCATAAATTACAAATAAACAAACAAACAAACATACAAACATTTTCCTCTTTTATAGATATAGAAGAAGAAGAAGAAGATTACCTTGTTGCATTTGGGCCTACAGAATTTTCCGCCATGCAAAACACAGCATGAAGATTTTCTTTAAATCCACATTTTACCGCTGCATAGAATGCACCCAAAATTGCTGCTGCACCACCGCAATCACGCTTCATGCCAGGCATGGCAGTCTTACCTTTAATGCTAAGACCGCCAGTGTCATAAACAATACCTTTGCCAACCAAGGCTATAGTTTCTTGGGCGCCTTTTGGCTCATGTGACAACACTACCAACGCAGGTGGCACAGCGGCTGCCTTTCCAACGCCATAGATGCCACCAAAACCACGTTCACGTAATTCTTCGCCTCTTATTACTAGCGGTTTGATATTAAGTTCGTTGCCAATTATTTCTGCCTCTTGCACGAAATGATCAACATTCATTTCATTGCATGGGGTGTCAACAATGCGAGCTGCTAATTGGACCCCTTTGGCTGCTACCTCCAAACAGCAAAGTTCAGAAGCATCTAATGGGGTCTCAGAGACCGATCCGTCCTTTTCAATAATGACAAATTCAATGCTGACGACTGAATTATCACCGGCATTCTTCATTGGCACGTCTTGATCAACAGCACGATTATACGAAGGACTGCTAACATTGTTTGTAGTCTTGCGGGAATATAGGGAAAAAGCACGGACTACGGCACAGGCGCTAGCGAAGAGGTCTGCTTTTTCGCAAACGATGACAATACTTTCCTCACTAACGTTGAGAACGTTGTTCTTTACCAAACGTGTTATGGCATGGGCTCGAGAAGGTGTATTGTGACGTGAACACTTAAGGGGTACCGCAGCAACGGTGGCTACGTCCAAGTACAATGATATTTTATCAGTCGGCGAGGGATGTAAGCACGACACGGCCTTGTTAAATGTGTCCTCGGTGACGCGAGGTTCCAATTTGCAAGCAACATCGGAAAATTTGAGTAGATTCAAATGCTTCAGTTGACCAATAATCAACACTGGCTTAAAATGTGGATCACTTTTGGTAAGCGAGGCATTGAATTTTAAATCTACTGCCATCTGAAATGCAAAAAAAAGAAGATTTATTTTATTCAAATATTTAAAAATGCTAGAAAATGAATTGTAAATACATTTTAATAACGCCAGCATGCATGATAAAACCATTATTTTAATTTGCTGCTAATTTGTCACAGTCTTCGACATTAGTCGTCGACTGTGGCTTTAAAACGTCACAGCGTAAATCGAGAATTAAAATAAAAACGAATGTTGTGCTCGGCAGCGATAATTGGTACATCTCATGACTTTGACTATGATGCAGCTGTGGTAATTTTACAGCACAGTTTGTAGCCACTGTTTTCAAAAAGCTTTAGCCATGCTGTGCTGTGATCAATTTTACACTTTTTTTTTACATAACATTGGCAGTGTCAGTCATAAAAAATACAAACAAAAACTGTTCCTGGGCTGCGATAATTTTAACATCACATGACTGTGACTGGTAGTCACGAAATGTGGTGTTTGAATTTGCTGTCTGTAAAGTTATGTGGTGTTCAAATATTCGTAGCACAGAAATAGTTTTCGTTTTTGGTGATGTTAAAATTATTGAATGACTTGTGTGAAATCTTTGCAGCACAGTCAAATTTATGTGATGTGGAATTTATCGCATTACAGTACAGCACTGCAAATCACTTGATATTTGTTTTGGATGTCTGTGACTGCCAACTTTGTTGTTACACGTTTAAAAAATCGCAGCCATTTTCAGAGACACAGTATATCCCGTAGTATAGTAAAACCCGTAAAAAACATTTTAATAACAATGATTGTATAGGGGATAAATACATTATTTCCTTATATTTCAATGCGGCAGAAAGTTAATGAATATGAGAAATTCAATCTATTTATTATATTGTTTTATTATTTTGTCTTACTTTCGGCTCGTCTGCATGTCGTTCCCACATTTTTACACAGCGAAAGTGTCATCTAGACTAAACGCACTTGTCGAATTAACAAATTAATCTTGGCCCTAATCACAAAGAAAAGCCTTATCTTTGATTTCGATAACAATCGAGATTAATAGCAAACCTCAAACCTTTGCACTTCAGCAGATATGTAGGGTTAGTGCAGTTCCGTTAGTACCGTTGGTCGACATTTTTTTATTTAATATATTTTTACAGGGAGAGGAAAACTGCAACAAAGTCCAACGCCACAATATTTACATTATTTTAAATATTATTGAATGAAGGCAAAAATGTCGAAAATAGCATCAAATTTTAGAATATGTTTAGATTTGTTCGAATTGGACACCTTTGGCACGAATTATGGGCAAACGGCCAATGATACCGTCACACGCTGCCCGAATGTTGCTCGGCGGGAACAGAGGCGAAGCGCTTGCTTGAGGTGATCGCCACTTTGGTATTTTTTGGTGTCAACCTTGCTTTCCAAAATACGCCAGACACAATAGTCCAACGGATTGGTATCCGGAGATTTTGGTGGATGGAAAGTATCGATGTCGGTAACGAGCGATGGTACGAGACACAAAATATTTATTCACATTAAAATGCTGAAGTGCTCTAACGATAGCCACTTGTGGTTATTCAGCCAAATATAAAGAAATCACACTATCACGCTTGAATTTCATCAGGAATAACTTTTTTCTGGAAAATTCTCACCAAAATGCTTTTGTACGCTTGTAAACAATGTAATGAGCTTTCGCTGAACAGCTGTCGGACGAGTGGCTTAGAAATGTTGGTTGCAGTTTTTTCATCTCACCCTGTATATTGTTACATTGAAATTTAGTCTGAGGAAAAATTGTTAGACACTGACTTAACCAAGCTAAAATTTGGTGGTTTCCTTCCAAAAGCCGGTAAGATAGTGAAAAGTATAAAGTATGGGAACAATGGTTGACTAATTTTTTTAAAAAATATTTATATTGGCTTAATAGTTGTCTTGATTTCAACTTCTATTTATATGTACATTTATATGTACAAAGATACGTGCTATATGGTAATATACATATGTCGAATATAGGCACATGGGGCTGAAGTACCTTGCCGATTTTTGCGTAAAAGCACACAAGTTGTAGTCACAATAACTTTATCTCTATGTTTGCAATCACAAAGACAAAAAATTAAAGATAAGAAAATACTTACATGTCGACCATTGGCGCATTTACCCTACATAATTTTTATTCAAGGTAGATTAACCATCCATGAAATACCAAGGAAACTACTTGTATTTATACGCTATACGTACGCCATTTACTATCAAGAATCAAATAAATAATGAGATTTATTGAAATCGCCGGTTTACTGATAATAGTTTGATAAGTTTACAGTAAAGTTCCGATAATTCTCAAACTCTTAAACAATAAACCGTTCGATCGGTCAATATTTACGAATTATGTTGCTTACAATTTCAAGCGAATTCCCTATTCAATAAAAATAGAAGCAATTCTTTTAGTGCATTACTGCAGATATATATAGAAATAGAATCATGGTACAATGAATTCAAGGTAGGGCAGAACTACCATGGTACAATGAAGAGAAGGTAGGTCAACTTTGAAAAAATTGCAAGTAAAGAGGTCTACCTGTTTGGCTTGTAATGTCAGAAATAGTATCAAAACAATAACAAAATCAAACAACTTGTTGCATTTATTTTGAATAAATAATTGAAAACCGCGAAAACTAAATGAAAGGTCAACACTTATTTTCAAAACCAGGTTCTATATATCTCTAAAGGATTATTTCGCTACAAAAACTCTAAATTTTGTCGATGAATGTTTTCTGAACAATTTTTTTTGTTATTGAAAAGAAAACGCATACATAAACAAATAAAGATGACATATTAAGCCAAGAAAATAAAAAAATTGAAATCATATGGTATCATAGCCCTACCTTGATATCATTGTACCATGCTATCAGAACAATAAAAAGAGGAAACAACCTGTTGCATTGATTTTGAATAAATAATTAAAAATCGCGAAAACTGAATGAAAGATCAAAATTTATTTTCAAATCATTTTCTATATATCTCTTATGGTTTATTTCGCGACAAAAACTGTAGATTTTGTCGATGCATACCTTGCAATAAGATTTTTGAAAACACCCGAATTTGAATATTTTTTGAAATTTTTTTTATTATTGAAAAGGATACACACACATAAACAAATGAAGTTGACATATTAAGCCAGAAAAATAAAAAAATTAAAATCATATGGTAGTCCTGCCCTACCTTGAATTCATTGTACCATGGATATAGATAGAAACATGGTACAATGAATTCAAGGTAGGGCAGAACTACCTTATGATTTCAATTTTTTTATTTTCTTGGCTTAATATGTCATCTTTATTTGTTTATGTATGTGTTTTCTTTTCAATAACAAAAAAAATAGTTCAGAAAACATTCAAATTCGGATGTTTTCAAAATGTTTATTTCATCGTATGCATCGACGAAATCTAGAGTTTTTGTAGCGAAATAATCCTTTAGAGATATATAGAACCTGGTTTTGAAAAGAAGTGCCGACCTTTCATTCAGTTTTCGCGGTTTTCAATTATTTATTCAAAATAAATGCAACAAGTTGTTTGATTTTGTTATTGTTTTGATACTAATTCTGACATTACAAGCCAAACAGGTAGACCTCTATACTTGCAATTTTTTCAATGTTGACCTACCTTCTCTTCATTGTACCATGGATAGAAATACATACGTTTCCTAATTTCAAACATTCGATATAACGAAATTTGCTGAGTCATAAAAAACATTTCTTTTAAATACGTGAGCTCAATTGTTTGTAGTTATGGCATAGTTGTAGTTCTTCGAAGTTATTGACATTGCACTTTGGGAATGGGTCATTTCATCGCTGTTCTATTTCGGTAGTAGAAAGAAAATGTAGGTCACCATATCATTACATACCATTATCCTGTAATCTAACAGACTTGACGTTTTATAGGGGATTTGCTGAATTTTAATCAGCTCAATTAAATGGTGACGTTTTTTCTTGTAGATTTATGCCATTATTGGCGATTTCTGAATAACATATTGCTGTTATGTTTTTATTGCAATGTCATTGGCCCCATGGTACAATGATATCAAGGTAGGGCTATGATACCATATGATTTCATTTTTTTTATTTTCTTGGCTTAATATGTCATCTTTATTTGATTATGTATGCGTTTTCTTTTCAATAACAAAAAAAATTGTTCAGAAAACATTCAACTTCGAATGTTTTCAAAATGTTTATTTCATCGTATGCATCGACAAAATCTAGAGTTTTTGTAGCGAAATAATCCTTTAGAGATATATAGAACCTGGTTTTGAAAATGAGTGTTGACCTTTCATTTAGTTTTCGCGGTTTTCAATTATTTATTCAAAATAAATGCAACAAGTTGTTTGATTTTGTTATTGTTTTGATACTATTTCTGACATTATAAGCCAAACAGGTATATCTCTATACTTGCAATTTTTTCAAAGTTGACCTACCTTCTCTTCATTGTACCATGATTGGCCCAATAGGAAAGTGGTAAAATAGGAAAATTATACGGCAATATTCATTTTTCCCATCCCATGTTGCTTCAATCCAACATTATTTAATAATTTTGCATTTTTTTCTCAAACAGAGGGTCATAAGATTACATTTTATAGGACCCTTTTTGGTAGATAATTAAGTTCTTACGAAATATATGTGAAACTAAAGGCCAGCAACACCGGCCGGCTCAGCTAGTTTTTTATAAAACTTTCAAAAATTTGTAATCTGTATTTCACGAGCATTAGAACCACAAAACTCAAATTGAGCCAAAACGCGTAATGTGCATGTCATTGCGATGCATAAAAGAGTGCAATCAATGATAATGAATTCAAATGCAAAGAATCTTATCGTTACTTTTCGCTGACACTGTGACACGTCACATGTCATGCCATCCATTATCCATTAACAAAGAACACTTAACAGCGAGTTTCGGGTATCTTTCAAAACCAATTTATGTGTAGGTATATACAATCTGTGTTGAGTTGAATAGATGATAACAAAATATGCGAAAGGTAGCAATTGTGATTGCGATTGCCAAAACAAACAATTTTTTATTAATAGAATTAGCTAGCATCCGATGTTGTCATCTGAAGCCAATATATTCTGTAGTGCACTGAACTGTCTAAAAATTAAAAAAATGCAGGGGATATATAGAAGAAAACATTTTGGAAAACAACAAATAAACTGTCGTCATAACACCTATTACCAAAAAAACAAACATTTTTGCACACTTTCGAATAGAGAACAATGTACTGGTCTAAAAGTAAAAAAAATCAATGTTATTTTAAATTCATAGCGCTACTAACCTTGGGGCAGCTTGTTGCCTTCCACTTAGTTGTTGTAGTGGAAAATGTGCGGTTGCCAACTTCTCCTGCAGCAACTGGATTACAACCGTATGATGGTGCTGTTCGCTGTGCAGCGGCCCCAGATCCTTCGTGCCGAACAAAAAAATTTATAATTTTTAATTTTAGAGTTTTATTTAAAATAGGAAAGCTTTTAAAATGCATTAACGCAAACGAATGAACAGATGCCGATGCCGGCTACACTGGAACTTGTTTGAGGGAAAGCGATAATCGTTCGCTTAAGTAATCCCCACAGAATTCACGAATTCTTTCATGTGGCGTTTCCACTGCACTTGATTCGCTCTCTATTCGTTGTTTGACCCTTAACTATGAAAAAACTACTTAATTCTTCACACAAAATTTCCTGAGCGAACACTCATATTTGTACATTGTTCAAATGAAATCACTCTCAGAACAACGAAAAAATGCGTCCCATCCCTAACAAATGAGAGCATTTATCGAAAAAATAAATTATGACATTTAAAAATTAAAAATAGGAAAATTTAATGAAATTTAAAAAAATTTTGGGAAGACTGAAAATTATGAATGAAAACTACAATGTTGAATGACCTATGTACATTCAAACGAAAGTTCATTTTGTTTTCTATCTCATTCGAGGTACGCATTTTGTCCACAACTTAAAATTTCCACAGAAAACTGGAAACAAAAGAGGCAATATTTTCAAAATGTTTGTATCGGCAGAAAAAATGCTTGACAATTGTCTCTCCAGCAGAATTTAAAAATAGAAAAATACAAAAATATGTTCAAAATGTCAACATTTACACAAAAAGTTGAAAACGTGAATGAAAACTATAAAATTAATGATATAATAAATCTTTGGGAGAAAAACAATCATTTCTTCTATTCATATTAGTGAGAATTTAATGCATTTTAGTATAAATTCCCATTAAAATCAACAAACAAAGTTTTTGAAAAAAGGAATTATTTTACTATGAATTACGAATCGTGCCGTGTGAACGGGTTAATTCGTGTACCTAATTCTGAGAGCGAACAACGTTGTTCGGTTTCCAATGGAAACATGCTATCAATTGTTTATTCTGTGTCGTTCGCGTTTCGGAGCGAACAAGTTCAAATTGAATATTCTGTGGAAAGAACGATCGGAGCTATATCCAATACTTTCGTTCATCCAGTTCCTTTGCTTCCTCTAGTACCATTAGTTCATTTAACTTACATGGCAAAATTACTGAAGGTAAAACAAACCTATCTACATGCTACCCCCTATTTTTTCGTTTCGTTTGGTGCCCTTATTCTGTCAAAACATATACAACTTTTATGTATGTGTGCATATTGTTTAAAAAAAAAGAATACAATAATTTGAAATTAATTCAATGCCATTGGTGCAGATACATAAGAGGATTCTGTTTCTAGCTTAAATGTACATTTACAGTGCGTTTAGATATATAACTTTATCCAGATTAGCCCACATACCCAGATAAACAACAAATTTTCTGGGTAGGCAGGGGCTGCATTCTTGTTCTATGAAAACTTTAAATGAAAAATAGTTTCTTTATAAAATTTTTCATTTGACATGTCTTTCTTTTATAAAGCTTTCCTTTCACATTTTCATAGAACGAGAATTGAGGCCCAGGGGCTGGATTCTTGTTCTATGAAAATATGAAATGAGAAATATTTCCTTTATAAATTTTTAATTTGACATTTTTTTGCTTTACAAAAGTTTTCATTTCACATTTTCATAGAACAAGAATTGAGGCCCAGGATTTATGAAAAAAGTTTGAGAGTGCGAAGGAAAGCCTTAAGAAAGTTTAACTTAAAGTGAGAATACATAAAACGTTTTTTAGACTGACTTAAGTCATCGGTTGGCTTCTTTACCAAATTGCAAAATTCGGTTGAATATGAAAAAATCTAGAAGTTATATGGTACCAAACATCATTCTTGTAAAGTACATACACTCCAACCTAAAACTCCTTTGTTCCGATGACTTAAACCAGTCAAAAAAGTCTTTTATGTACCCAAGCTAGATTTAAAACATACGCCCTTCAAAGAAGTAAAATCGGAGGTAGGTTTCTATGGGAGCTATATGAAGTTGTGGGCCCATATTAACATTATTTTGTAAGGAAATCAGGTATCCACTAAGTACAACAGGTGTAAAAAATCATATTAATTAGTTGTTTAGAAATATTTTTTTTCACATCTTGCCATACGTGTGGAACCACTGTGCATGGGTACAACGTTGGCAAAATTAGGTGTGTCTGGTTACCCTAAAATTTCGTCTGTTAACCCGAAAGTTCTACAAAAGAGAGCGGTTGGAGAGAGAAAATTTGACAGTTGTTTCAGTGAGAGTTTGCAAATTCTTGCTGGACAAATTTCTTCTTGCAATCATTTGCAACTCTTCTTCTTCTCATTCATCGACATTCAATCAGATGTTTTCTATTGTTTATTTATTTTATTTTGTGCTTTTAATTTGAAAATATTGTTTTGGAATTAGCAAGACTAATTGTTTTTGAAGAACAACTTTACAAAATGTGAAAAAAGTAAATATTAATATGTAAAAAGAAAATAAAAGACTATTTCCAACATTTTTAGACAAATGCCATTAGCAACAGGTTTAAATGATTCCGCGGAACACATCAAATCTATCTTCCTTTTATTGCTCATATTTTTATTTTATTGTCAATTTCCTTTTTATTCATAAAACTTGTAGAATTGGTAGTGCTCTCTTTCTTTTAATTCTTTTAATGGGGGACAAATTGATTTGTTTTGACAAATCAGCTGATTAGTTGCAAGCTTCTGCAGGAATACCGTCTGTTTACTTTTCGCAATTTCCTTGCAAAAGAGAATAAAACTACCTAACCCTGAAGCTACAATCTTGTAACTTCAAATTTACTAATAACTAATGCAACAAGGTGTTTTATTTTTGACACTTTTCTTACAATATTTTAATTGAAGAGGAAATCGCGAAAAACGAATGGAACACCGGGAAAAATCGAGTCATAATATGATTGCAAAATCGAGTCATTATATGATTGCAATACCTTTTCATCCCAAAACAGAAACATTTGTTCTTCTCAAAAGCTGTAATTTATATTCATAAATATGAACAGAATAAAATTATTTTCAAATAGACGTACCATCTTCTTCTTCTTCTATATCTATAAAAGAGGAAAATGTTTGTATGTTTGTTTGTTTGTTTGTTTGTTTGTTTGTAATTTATGGACTCGAAAACCGCTGAATAGATTTTCCTGAAAATTTCCATATATACTGCAACATCGCCTGAAAGTAACATAGGCTATATACATTTTTGAATTTCCACTTGGAACTGGAGATATAGCATCAGAATCGGAGGTACCTCCCAAAAATTTAGATTTTATATGCACATATCTATTGATTGGTTGAAGATACAGTCTCCAAATTTGGAATACGTTACGGAATTTGGAACAAAAATAAGTTTGCCAAATTATATTGTAATCGGTTCAGATTTGGATATAGCTCCCATATATATATTTTCGACCGATTTCGTTCATTTGATGCCTCAAACACAATATGAATGTTCGATTCCAATGAAATTTGGAATGTGTGACGGGATTTAATCCGAAAATAAATTTGTCAATTTATATTGAAATCGGTTCAGATTTGGATATAGCTCCCATATATATTTTCGGCCGATTTCAAGCATTTGATGCACCAAACACGCTATGTATCCCCAATTTCAATGAAATTTGAAACGTGTGATAGATTTTATCTAAAAAATTGATTTCCCAAATTATATTGAAATCGGTTTAGATTTGGATATAGCTCCCATATACATTTTCGGCCGATTTCATGTATTTGGTGGACCAAACACGACATGTATTTCCAATTGTAATGACATTTAAAATAAGTAACGGAATTGGGAGCCAAAATGAATTTGTCAAATTAAATTGAAATCGGTTCAGATTTGGATACAGCTCCCATATATATTTTCGACCGATTTCATGTATTTGATGCACCAAACATTTCAATGAAATTTGGAATATGTAGCGGAAATTAAAACAAATATACATTTGTCAAATTATATTAAAATCGGTTCAGATTTGGATATAGCTCTCATATATATTTTCGACCGATTTCATGTATTTTATGCACCATACACGATATGTATGTTCGATTCCAAAGAAATTTGGAATATGTAACGGGATTTTGATTAGAAAATAAATTAGTCAAATTATTTTAAAATCGGTTCAGATTTGGATATAGCTCCCATATATATTTTCCGCCGATTTCACATATTTGATGCACAAAACACGATACGTATTTCCGATTCCAACGAAATTCGGCATGAGTGGCTATATTTGGTACAAAAATAAATTTGACAAATTATATTCAAATACGCTCAGATGTGATTATAGCTCCCATATATATACTCAGCCGATTTCACATATTTGATGCACCCAAAGCGAGAGAGACAAAATTTGGCACCAGCAAAAATTGCCAAATTATATTGAAATCAGTTGAGGTTTGGATATATAGCTAACATATATATTTCGGCCGATTTCATACATATTATGCACCAAACACGATATATATGACCGATTCCAATGAAATTCAGAATGTGTGGCGGAATTTGGTTATAATAATAAATGTGATAAATTAATTGGAAATTAGTTAAGATTTGGATATAGCTCCCATATATATATTCTCGGCCGATTTCACATATTTGACGCACCAATTCAATGAAATATGAAAGGTGTGGCGGAGTTTGGTGTAAAAGTAATTTTTTTAAAATTATATTTAAATCGGATCAGATTGGGATATGATTTTAATAAGAACCATTAACCCACAACGCCTTAGGCTAACACTAAAAAACAACACAACAATTTATTAGAAATACGCTTATTACGGCGAAGTATGTTGCTATCTCGAATTCACTAATGGCAATAGAAATGCCACTCTACTTAAAAAAATTGCAGTTTCCTGCATGCTTGGTATTTGCTACGAAATAAATAAATCCAAAGGACAAACCCTTCGTGTATACATGTCATGTTACTGCTTTTGTTTATTAACGCATTAATTCGTGCAGTATTTTTTTTTTTTAATTTTTAAATTTGTTTTTCTTTATCCAACATATATTCGTAAATAAAATTTTGAATGCATATAAAATTAAAAGGGGTAGCGAAGCGCACCGGGTTCAGCTAGTAACCATATAAAACAGCTGTCCAAGTCAATCTTTTGGTGTATAATGTAATTGATTAAAGATTTGCCCGTTTACTTCCCCAGTAAAATTTAATCAGTAAGAAGTTACTGAGAAAAAAATACGAAAAAGTAAACGAACAGCATTTTGCAAAACATTTGTTAGATAATAGCTGATTTATCAAAACAACTTAACAGCAGATATATGTTGATGCAGTTTATTTGGTTTTACATTTTCATTACAAAAACCAGTGAAGAAAGTCTTAAAGTCGGGCGGGGCCGACTTTATGATACCCTACACCACTTTGCTGATTTAGTAGAGCTCCGCATAACAATTAAAATTTTTTATAGGAGAATTCAATCATACACGCTATGATTATAATTATAATTTAAAGTTCAAAGGACTAAATATGCCGATGCATTTGTGTCTTTTAAATTCGGACTTGTTTTGCCCAATTGGTGCACAATTAATTTGAAATGGGATAACAATATATATGGGAGCTATATCCAAATCGAAACCGATTTCGATAAAATTTGGCAAAGATATTTCTGAGCTGTATTTCATATATTTCCCTGAATATCGTTGTTACGGAGTGCATATTACGGCTGTGGGTAACAAATACAACAAATCGGATGAACAATATATATGGGAGCTATAGCTATATCTGAACCGATCTTCACCAAATTTGACATACTAGCTTCTAGACACAATTCGGTCGTAAGTGCCAAATTTCATCCAATTTGGGCAAATATTAGACGTTTGGTGCACAATCAAAGGTAAATCGGACGAAGTTATATATGGGAGCTATATCCAAATCTGAACCGATCTCGATAAAATTTAGCAAAGGTATTTCTGAGTTGTATTTGATATATTTCCCCAAATATTGTTGTTACAGAGTGCATATTACGGCTGCGAACGACAAAAATAGCAAATCGGATGAAAAATATATATGGGAGCTATAGCTACATCTGAACCGATTTCGATCAAATTTGGCATACTTATTTTCTTAATTTGGTTGTATGTGCAAAATTCCATAATATTCGGGCTGATATTACACGTTTGGTGCACAATAAAAGGCAAATCGGACGAAGATATATATGGGAGCTATATCCAAATTTTGACCGATTATCTCCAATTTCAATAGGGTTCGTCCTTGGGCCAAACAAATGATTTGTGCCAAATTTCATCTGGATAGGGCAATAAATGCGATCTGTACTTTGTTTACAAAAATACATGGACAGACGGACGGACGGACATGCATAAATCGACTCAGAATGTGATTCTATACAGATCATCAAAAGGAACTATGGGTCTATCTTGTTTCCTATTGCCTGTTACAAACAAATGCACAAAGACATAATACCCTGACCACCTTGTGGTGTAGGGTATAAAGAGTGAATAATAAGAAGTTAAAAAGAACTTTGAATACCCTCACCATGTGGAACGAATTTGGAAATTTTCAAAAATAAAATCCGTTAAAAATTCTCTTAAAATCTTAAAAATACCGAATATAGCCGTTATATTGGGGTCTATACGATGTGGTTCTACATAGGCATTGTTTGTCATAAGCCATTCATCAGCATATTCAAATTCGAAACTTGAAATAAACGCCGTATAATATAGCTAAAATCATCATAATACCGAATATAGGGTGGTACCGTTATATCGGAGCTATACGAAGACCTGGACCTGCATAGACAATTTTCTGCCACAGGCTGTCGCATCCATTACGAACTTCAAATACGGCATTTCAATCAATTTCAGTGACTATTATACCTAAAATCATCAAAATACCGTATATAGGGAGGTACCGTTATATCGGAGCTACACGAAGACCTGGACCTGCATAGTCAATTTTCTGTCACAGACAGTAGTTCCCATTACGAACTCCAAATACGTAATTTAAAACTACTCCGGTGAATACCGAATATCGGGAGGAACCGTTATATGAGGGCTATGCGAAGACGTGGACCTGCACAGACAATTTTCTGTCATAGGCTGTAGTATCCATTATGAACTTTAAAAACCAAATTTGAAACAATTCCGGTTAATAATTTCGCTAAAATCATCAAAATACCAAATATCGGGAGGTATCGTTATATGGTGGCTATATGAAAACGTGGACCTACATGGCCCATTTGTGTGCAAAATTTTACCTTTCTATCTCAATTTGTTCGAAAGAAAGCGTGATTACAACAGACAGACGGACATCGCTAAATCGACTTAGTATTTTACGTGTCAAGAATGTATATGCTTTGTATACTTATACAAATTTTTACATTTTTCAAATTCCACTATCGACGTGACATTTTTATGTCAGATTATTTTAGTCGGTCGTACAATAATGATACGTTTGCTTGCAACAAATCGTACGTATTAAATATGCGGCCACGTCAGATTGAATTTGTGTCTGGCAATACCATTGTGAAGACGAAAACACACACACACACACCATAGCAAATATATCCGATTGTAATCGTAGAAAATTCAATTTAAACATTGCAAAGGAAATTTTTGTCAGTCAGTTCGTGGTATCGGTTGAGAGCTCCACCGACTTTAGGCAGTGGAGATTAAACAATAGCCGAGGCAGCTGTAAGATATTGGTTTTGTGTGTGAGGAGTTGAAGTGTATTCGCGGAACACCAGAAAAATGTATCACCTGAAGAATTTAGCACGTCATGCCGCCATACGCCAAGAAGCGGCAACATTGGTCAAGGCTTTGCCAACTGCCGCTTTGCAGGCTCGCGGCTATGCCGATTACCAAATTCCAGACCGTCTAAAGGACGTGCCCACTGCCAAAGACCCTCGCTTCTTTGACATGGTTGAATACTTCTTCCACCGTGGTTGTCAAATCGCCGAAGACCGCTTGTTGGATGACATGAAAGGCAAATTGTCCCTGGAGGATAAGAAAAAGAAGGTTAAGGGTATTTTGATGCTTATGCAACCCTGTGACCACATAATTGAAATTGCATTCCCATTGCGTCGTGATTCCGGCGATTTTGAACTTATTACCGGTTATCGTGCTCAACACAGCACTCACCGTGTTCCAACCAAGGGCGGTAAGTAACAAATCCAAATATAAAATTGTCCATTATCAATAAAAGCACAAAATGTTCATGTTAGCCGAGCAGTGCCATCTCTATATCAATAGATTTCTCTAAATCCTGATTTGTCATACTTTTGTTCACACAGATCCATTTTAAAGTGTCATTTTTGATGTGATTTGGTTATGTAATACCCATTTTTGTGCTTTCCTTTTGCTCAACATGTTCTTATTGACGCATTATTCGCCACGGAAAAACGTATATACATAGTATTTTTTGCAGTTGTTTGTTGTTTTTTCTGCCGCTAATAGAAGGTCTTCACAATCTCTAGCGTTGTTGGTCTCTTGGCCAAAAAAGCACAAGAAAGCAAACATTGTACGTTCAGTAATAAACGAAAATATTTTATCTAATAAAATGTTTCCTTCTTTGCTATATGCGAGTATTGCAGTATGTTTGTGTGTTCCCCGAGTTAGGTGGCTGTCTGCCTGTATGCTCAAGTGCAAAGAAATTGCATAAGGTGTATACCTCTACCCTACACAATTTCAACCCTTTTGTTTTTCTTCTTACCAATCTCCACCTTTGGAGGTTGTATGTTGAATTATACAACATACATAAGCCATGCTATATTTATCTAGCACTGTTGGCAAAATCGACTTAAGCATTGTTTGGTGCATAATTAGTGACTTGGTGTCGGTCGATTTGAACAATTGCAGAATTTGGGGGTAAGGGAAGATTAGAAAATTGTATAACTTCCCGCAGTAGGGTAGCATAGAAGCAGCATTTTCCTTCCCTATTAATTTGATTAAAAATTGTCATCTCAATTATTTGATACGTTCGTACATTCATTGCTTTTTCGTATCAAACTAATTATTCATATTTCAACGGTTGCATATTTTAAAGTTGAATTCTTGAAAAAAATCTTGAATTATAAAATTGAAGGTACTTTCAAAAGACAAAACTAAGGAAATCGAAATTCTTTTTTTTTATTCTATGAGTTTCTAACTTTAAAAAATGCCTCTATGTACATGGAAAGGAAAGTACAGTTTTGTAATTTCGGTTTAACTTATTTGTTGTTATTAATATACGGATAAAGATTTCGCATATTTTAAGCTCTCAATCATGATGAAACAAGTTAAGTTAAAAACACCTCGTGAAACATTTTACAAAAAATTCTCTCTTATTTTTATTTCAGATTGATGAGAATGAAAATGTATCGTCATTAATTGTTTAGCTTTTTTCATTAATCATTTTTCATTTAATCAAACTTAAATGCACATAACAGAATTCGATCGAAATGAATTTCGATATGCCCATTTTGATTGAAAATGTTGGTAGTAACAACTGAGGCAAGGCCTAACCTTGCCGACCTTTTGCAAGAAAACTCCAATTGACAAAAAGTTGGCAATACATTAGTACTTTTTGCGCCATTGTGATTTGACTCTCTTTGAATTTTAATTTACAATATTTCTTTTGACAACAAATTAAGTTGTCAGATGGGTCTACTGGCTGACCTTATAAGGCCATGACCTGGGGTTCAACTCTAACATTCGATATTTATCTGTTTCCACCGAAGTTTTCTGTTTTATCAAGCTAAAATAGACATAATAAAATTCATTGCGATATTTTTTTTCGATATCGAATTCAGAGATGGGCACACTATATATTTTTAGTGCACTAATAATTTCACTATCACTATTCATTTAGTGGTAGTGCAATTAGTTAAGGGGTTGGTGGTAGTAAAAAAATAAATTGCGCTACTACTAACCATTTAGTGATATTTAAAAAAATAAATTTCCTACTCTTTAGTGATAGTGAAATTTTAATAGCACTACCACTAATTTTTGAATTCTTAGTGCACTAAAAATTTGTGCAATATGCCCAACCCCGATCGAATTTGGAAATTCGACCCCATATTTATATTCATTTCAATCGAAATTCTTTCGAATGTGTCAAATTGACCCCTGTTTAGGGGAATAAATTATACAATTGAAATCACAAACTCAAGGAATTCATATTATTACTAATATCTATAGTATCTCAAAATACAACGATGGTAGAATTTTCAAACTGAAGCAAACAATAAAAATAAATAAATGAATGAAATCAAAAAAGGGGTGTGTCTAGAAGTTTTAAGATAAATTCAAAAATATCAAATGTATTGGTATGTAGGTACTTTTATATCTTCTATGCAATTTCAAACTAATTTTAGAAGTTTATTTGAATTAGATATTTACAAGTGGCATATAAGAAAGAAAAATTAGAACAGTATGTTAGCAAACAATTCAAAATCATTGTAATTTACAGATACATACTGTTTGAATAACAATTTCTAAACATTCTAATGAAATTGTTTGTTGAGTTTTATTGTAAACGTTATCACACCAAAGACTGAAGGCAAAGTCATAAATAGAAATCAATTAACACAAGACATTTTATTGACTTTGGTGAAAAACGTTAGCATTTATAGCTGCACCAGGCGGGCAGTATATGTTATCGTTAAATAATAATTCGAGAATCGGGTTGGCAACCACATTTTATTTTAACAGAAACTAAGTCGCATGATCTAAAAACATGTTATCTTATTGATAAACAAATCCAGATAGCTCTCGTAGAATAAACAGAATAGCAGTAAGATTTTAGAATTGGTTGCTGTCGTTGTTCCACTATTCTTAATCAACTGATTTAATACATATTCATACGCACATTCAAATAAGTGTTAATAATTTGTCTAACAATACCGGTTTTCGATGTAGACATGTACACTAAATGTATACGTCCATCCATGAAGAAACGATAGTTTGCTACTGATATTGGCAGTCAGGAATAACCAAAAGATTTGCTTATTACTTCTATAAAACAGTGAGATAAACTCAGTACATTTTCTATAGATCACTTGACAGTTGAATAAACCAACTAAATGCACTGTCGATGTACACCCCACACATGCACCTTCTCATTGTCTTGTATGCAACATTGCTACATTGAAAGCATCCCACCGACGTGCACACATGAATACAGTCTGGAAATAGAAGGCAATTTATAATGTGTCATAAATTTAATATGCATTTATTTGTTTATTAAATATTGTGACAAATTACAACGCTTATCAATTTACCAAAACAGTCCAACATATGTACAGCTTGGGTTGATCAAATTGTAAACGTCTTACATAAGGGAGGGTATATTTAGTTTATAGTTTACTATACAATATAGACCTTTGTTTTTGATAATCGAATTGATTTATTGTTGAAGTAATAATTTGTTGTTACATATTTGTTTTTGATAAAATGGGCAGTGTC
This sequence comes from Musca domestica, assembly GCF_030504385.1. Lineage (NCBI taxonomy): Eukaryota > Metazoa > Arthropoda > Insecta > Diptera > Muscidae > Musca > Musca domestica. Next base: position 831,335 of record NW_026712174.1, on the reverse strand, counting down.
GTAACGTGTAAGGAGGAGTGAAATTCTGTCAATGGCAAACCATGGCTTTTACATTAGATTAATTTTAATGCTTTCGTCAGATGCCGCATTTTGTCTCGAATATTTTTGGTTGATATTTTTTGTTGCCTTATCATTTATTTTTTCTTTTTTCGTAGGTAAAAAAGTTGAAGTTTAGTTTTTAAGCATTTACTTCAAATTGGGATCTATTGCAACAAGACTTACAGTACGTTTATGTATATGAGGGTTAACCCACTGGATTTGGATTTAAATTGTCATATCCATTACTTTTACGTCAAATAAATCCTCTCAAAGTAGGTTAACCCTACAAAAAGTTCTAACGTAAACATGGCATTACATACGCTTGTTATACCTCCAGATATTCCGTATTTTGATAATTGTTGCCACATTTTTTTTTGCGAATTTGTCTACAAATTGGTATTTGTGTGCCCTAATGGGTTCTAATGTCTCCTTTACCCTAAGGTGGATGGTATTAAAAGTTACTTAATGTTTTTTTACTTGTTTTTTTTTTTGTTCGATCTTTTTCTTTTTTTACAAAGTTTGGCAATCTCATATACCTTTTGATTTTTTTGGTTCTGAATTTTGCACCATTTAGCGAAAAAACATAATTATCGTTTAACAATAATATCCATGGTAGTCAATATATTTCAAATAAAATTTATATTGTCTTCTAATTGCTATCGATTATAGGAAACTTAAAATAAACACGAAATAAACTCGAATGACTTCTGCACTTAAACTTCTAATGTGCATCAGCATAAAGTATACTATATTTTTATTTAGATATATAATTCGTCCGAGTTACTAAATTTATTTAAATTTTAGTTATGAAAACATTTTTGATCATTTCTCAATTTCATTGTACATAACGTATGAGCAAATGCCAGCATTAGATGTTGTTGTTGTTTCAAAAATATAAGCGTATACTAAACCACCTAAACAGTATTCGACGATGTGTGCGGCTATGTATTGTTCTTGTTTTTAAGTTCGCAGCAAGTCACCTGACAACAAACTAAAAAACAAAAAAACAATCAAATATTTCGCAAGCATGTATTCGAACAACTCATTTTTTCTGTTTATTCTGATATTTTGTTTTTAGCTATGGGTGGTGACCAAATTCATTAGAGAGTGTTGTGAATAGTTTTTATTGACTACCAAATTGTTTGGCTGTTTTTTTTAAGCTAGAGAAACTGTAGCATAGCCGCCGTGATGACGTTCTCTATTTTACAGACATATGAACGGTGACAATCGATAGGTTCTACATACGTGCTGCCTGTACATATATATGGAATATAGGTAGCCATTATTATTTTTTTTTTCTTATCTACTGTATAAATGGAACTGATGTCTTATAAGAAAACAGCAAATACGTAAATAATAACAACCGGCCAGCATAGTTTCTTTAACCTTGGTCTTTATCTGTTGCTATATAAAGAACACACCCCACATGGCGACGAGTGATCGAGCCCCCAATTTTCACTGTTTGCCAGCTAAGTTGTTGCTACTTGTTTTTTTTTTTTTCTAACAACGTGTTTTGCTTTTTGTTCTGTCAAAATATGTTTTTGTTTTTCAAAATAAATTTTTGATTAGAATAACCTCTTACAAACTGACGCTTTTATCACGCGATGAATGTATGTATGCGTTGGCCAAAAAATCGGGACTTGTGGTGTTGGTATTCTGCAATGGTGATCTTCAGTGTTGTTTACTCATACACCAACACACATACCAAATACCCGATAATTTTTATTCATTATCATTTACGATGTTTGCTTATTTTATTTGTTGTTAGTTTGCCATTTTGTATTGCTGTTTGTACGTTTATTTCGGCAAATAAACGCCATTCTCTCTTTTTCATTTTTTTTACTGATAAACTGTATTTTTGTCATCCAATGGCGCAAAATTCTCTGCAGCAACAAGGTTATATACCATTTGCCGTTTTATGTTCATCGTGTGAGATGGCATCATAAATTATTCGTTGTTTTCGAATGCTCTTTAGAAGTGGTACAGTTTAATCAAATATTTGTTTAATAAACAATCCATTTTAAATGGTTTGCTTTCGTTACGAAAATACCTACTTTGCTGAAAACCTAAATCGCATGATCAAACGACAGGATCAGCTGATACCCTTCTACTTTTTTTTTTTTGTTTTGTAGATTTAAATGCAATTTTTGTTAGATTAAAGCAAAGGAAATTTATTCGTATATCCTAATCGAAATAAATAAGTTAATATATAATGTTTAAAATTATTAAAGTTTACTTGTTGTGTTCGCTCTTTGTATTAAGGAGCGTTACGAGGAAATGCCTTTTGTGTCTTTCTATGATATTTAATGCAAGAATAGAAAAAGACCATGTAAAAAAAGGAAATAATAGAAAAACAAAAATTTCTGAAAACGAACACAAGGGGGGCATGGTCAAAGGGGAACGAAAATGTCCCAGCTAAACTTTCCTAGGTCTAAAAAAACTAGTCTTTCAAAACATACAATGAATAAAAGACTACCTATGGAGAATTTTTGTTTTCGATCAATAATATACTGACAAAATAAACCTAGAAGGCGATTTGAGTTTTGGAAAATCTATGCCTAGACGATGAGATACACAAACCTCGAGATATGAGAGAAAAGATCAAACCTATGAGATGGAATGCGACTTTTAGACCTTTTCAATGATTTTCAAGATATTTTCATTGCAATGTTTAAGTCTACATCCATTCTTAAATGTTCTATATGACTTACGTGAGTCGAAATATTGTCTGATGAAAATGTGTGAGGACACGCTATTTATTTGCAAAATGCGTAGCAATCAAGTTGCAGAATTATTTCCCACATGATTTTTCAGCATACATGCATTCATTTTCCTTAAAATATAAGAAAATCATTAAATCTAAAAATGATGAAAAATTTCGGTCGTACATAAACAATATCTGGAAAATGTTGATTGCTGATGGGATTCGGGTAAATATTGGATGTGGCTAAACACAAGAAATATACATATTTTATTCTTAATCAGACTTAATTTGAATGAATCTATTTTCAATAGCTTAGTTTCAATAAATAAATTGTTTTTTAAAGAAGGATTGAAAACGTAAAAAGGTAACTCCTATCAATCATATATGTATCTCAGGGCCCATATCAAAGTATAGAAGCCTTTTTTAATATCATAAACATAGATTGCCTTTTATATCCAAAACGATAAATAGTCCACCTTTTGAATATTTATTGTATTCAATTAGAAAACATGGAATTTGATATTAGACTTTCAAAGCATTTTGTTTATAACGTCTATTAAAAACGATATCTGTAGATATGTGTTTATCTTATCGCTCCCAAAGTCCCACGTACATATGTGCTTTTGTGATAAAAATTCCTTTGAATTGTTATTTATAGCAAACTCTTTACAAAAAATGACAATGCCTTAACATCTGTTTTCAGAGCAATGTATTTTTTTTTTTTCTTTTTGTTTTGATTTGTAGAAATCACATGTGCCACTTGTTTTACACACGTTTTGTAATCACGTGCTTCTGCCATATGGCATGTTAATTTCGTAATATTCCTGGCACAATTACTTGTCGATATGAATAAAAAGAATGAGAGCAAGAGAAAAACGTGGCACATTAATCGATCTTCATTCACATTGTGTTGCAATTGGGTCGCCATTGCTGTCAAGTCAATAGACTTTGCAACAGCACCTTGAAATAGTTTTTTATTTAGCAATTTTTACTTCTACAAACACACTTGAATGAACATACGTTTTCAGGATCTAAATTTAAAGTATTTTGCATAAAAAGAAAATGAAAACAGTTGGACATTTTCCAAATGGCATGGTGGCTGTATGTTGTTGCAACACTGAAACATTATTGTTGATCATACTATTGGTTATATTTTACTAAACACCCAGTTTTATGAGTAATACCTTAAATTAAAAATTGTTTCTTGCAATATTTACAGGTATCCGTTTCTCTATGGATGTGTCACGCGATGAAGTTAAGGCTTTGTCCGCTTTGATGACCTTCAAGTGTGCCTGTGTTGATGTACCATTCGGTGGTGCCAAGGCTGGTTTGAAAATCAATCCCAAAGAATACTCAGAACATGAATTGGAGAAAATCACTCGTCGCTTCACTCTTGAATTGGCCAAGAAGGGCTTCATTGGACCCGGCGTTGATGTACCAGCTCCTGATATGGGTACTGGTGAACGTGAAATGTCATGGATCGCTGATACCTATGCCAAAACTATCGGTCACTTGGATATTAATGCCCATGCTTGTGTAACTGGTAAACCAATCAATCAAGGTGGTATTCATGGTCGTGTATCTGCCACTGGTCGCGGTGTTTTCCACGGTTTGGAGAATTTCATTAACGAGGCCAACTACATGAGCATGATCGGTACAACTCCCGGCTGGGGTGGCAAAACTTTTATCGTCCAAGGTTTTGGTAATGTCGGTCTTCACTCCACCCGTTATTTGACTCGTGCCGGTGCCACTTGCATTGGTGTTATTGAACACGACGGCTGCATTTTCAATCCCGAGGGTATTGATCCTAAGGTATATACTTTCTTTTTTTTAATTTTAATATAACTTATTGAATTGTAAACCCATTATCCTGTTATTGCAAAAGAGGAAGAGGGAGAGAGACATAAGACGTCCGAACTTTTCTCTTTAAGTTACTAAGCATTGTCAGACTTAACGAACGCGATTAAAAGTAAAATCGTTATATTGATACTTTTTTTAAAAATTTCTCGTCCAGTTTAAAATGATATAATCAAAATCAGAACATTGCTATTATTTAATTATAAAACAAATCTATTAAGTACTTTCTAATATTTCTTTAGGCTTTGGAAGATTACAAGAATGAACATGGAACTATCGTGGGATACCCTCATGCCAAGCCCTATGAAGGTGAAAATCTGATGTTCGAACCTTGCGACATCTTCATCCCTGCTGCTGTCGAAAAAGTTATCAATAGTGAGAATGCCCATAAAATCCAAGCTAAGGTTTGTATTCTGAAAAAAAAAAAAATATTAAAACTCTCAAACTAATTTACACATGATCACAGATCATCGCCGAAGCTGCTAATGGACCCACTACACCTGCTGCCGATAAGATTTTGATTGACCGCAACATTTTGGTTATTCCCGATTTGTACATCAACGCTGGTGGTGTAACTGTTTCCTTCTTCGAATGGTTAAAGAACTTGAATCATGTCTCATACGGTCGTCTTACTTTCAAATATGAACGTGAATCAAACTATCACTTGTTGGGTAAGTAATCATTTTATTGCTTAGCTATGGTTTTATTGATGCTTTTACTATCCGATATTTTTATTTTGCTAAGTTATAAATTTGAGATTAGTTTTGCCACAAATATCTTTGGGTTGCTTCACAGATATGACAACGTGTGGTGGAATTACAATCATTCATTTATAAGTATATTTTTATTTGAGCCCATTTTTATAAGAACTAACGAAAGACAAGACCAGACCATTGACCGTTCTCTGATTCATATATATAGTATTTACTAGCTGAACCCGGTGCGCTTCGCTACCCCTTTTGATTTTATATGCATTCAAAATTTTATTTACGAATATATGTTGGTTAAAAAAAAACAAATTTTATAATTAAAAAAAAAATTATTGCACTACTTTAATGCGTAAATATACAAAACCATTAGAAAAACGGTAACATGACATACATACACGAAGGGTTTGTCCTTCGGATTTATTTATTTCATAGCAAATACCAAGCGTGCAGTAAACTGCAATCTTTTGAAGTTGAGTGGTATTTCTGTTGCAATTAATGAATTCAAGATAGCAACATACTTCGCCGTAATAAGCGTATTTCAAATTAATTGTTGTGTTGTTTTTTAGTGTTAGCCTAAGGCGTTGTGGGTCAATGGTTCTTATTAAAATCATATCCCAATCTGATCCGATTTAAATATAATTTAAAAAAAAATACTTTTACACCAAATTCCGCCACACCTTTCATATTTCATTGAAATTGGTGCGTCAAATACGTGAAATCGGCCGAGAATATATATATGGGAGCTATATCCAAATCTTAACTAATTTCCAATTAATTTGTCACATTTATTATTGTAACCACACATATGTTAGCTATACCCAAACCTCAACTGATTTCAATAAAATTTGGCAATTTTTTCTGGTGCCAGATTTCGTCTTTCTCGCTTTGGGTGCATCAAATATGTGAAATCGGCTGAGTATATATGTGGGAGCTATAATTAATCCGAGCGTATTTGAATATAATTTGTCAAATTTATTTTTGTACCAAGTTTAGCCACTCATGCCGAATTTCATTGGAATCGGAAATACGTATCGTGTTTTGTGCATCAAATATGTGAAATCGGCGGAAAATATATATGGGAGCTATATCCAAATCTGAACCGATTTTAATATAATTTGACTAATTCATTTTCTAATCAAAATCCCGTTACATATTCCAAATTTCTTTGGAATCGAACATACATATCGTGCATAGTGCATAAAATACATGAAATCGGTCGAAAATATATATGAGAGCTATATCCAAATCTGAACCGATTTTACTATAATTTGACAAATGTATATTCGTTTTAATTTCCCCTACAGATTCCAAATTTCATTGAAATTAGAGATACATAGCGTGTTTGGTGCATCAAATACATGAAATCGGTCGAAAATATATATGGGAGCTATATCCAAATCTGAACCGATTTCAATATAATTTGAAAAATTCATTTTTGCTCCCGATTCCGTTACTTATTTTAAATTTCATTAAATTTGGACATACATATCTTATTTGGACCACCAAATACATGAAATCGGCCGAAAATATATATGGGAGCTATATCCAACTCTGAACCGATTTCAATATAATTTGGGAAATAAATTTTTTTTAGATAAAATCTATCACACGTTTCAAATTTCATTGAAATTGGGGATACATAGCGTGTTTGGTGCATCAAATGCTTGAAATCGGCCGAAAATATATATGGGAGCTATATCCAAATCTGAACCGATTTCAATATAATTTGACAAATTTATTTTCGGATCAAATCCAGTCACATATTCCAAATTTCATTGCAATCATAGCAAATACCAAGCGTGCAGTAAACTGCAATCTTTTGAAGTTGAGTGGCATTTCTGTTGCAATTAATGAATTCGAGATAGCAACATACTTCGCCGTAATAAGCGTATTTCAAATTAATTGTTGTGTTGTTTTTTAGTGTTAGCCTAAGGCGTTGTGGGTCAATGGTTCTTATTAAAATCATATCCCAATCTGATACGATTTAAATATAATTTTAAAAAAATTACTTTTACACCAAATTCCGCCACACCTTTCATATTTCATTGAAATTAGTGCGTCAAATACGTGAAATCGGCCGAGAATATATATATGGGAGCTGTATCCAAATCTTAACTAATTTCCAATTAATTTGTCACATTTATTATTGTAACCACACATATGTTAGCTATACCCAAACCTCAACTGATTTCAATAAAATTTGGAAATTTTTTCTGGTGCCAGGTTTCGTCTTTCTCGCTTTGGGTGCATCAAATATGTGAAATCGGCTGAGTATATATATGGGAGCTATAATTAAATCTGAGCGTATTTGAATATAATTTGTCAAATTTATTTTTGTACCAAATTTAGCCACTCATGCCGAATTTCATTGGAATCGGAAATACGTATCGTGTTTTGTGCATCAAATATGTGAAATCGGCGGAAAATATATATGGGAGCTATATCCAAATCTGAACCGATTTCAATATAATTTGAAAAATTCATTTTTGCTCCTGATTCCGTTACTTATTTTAAATTTCATTAAATTTGGACATACATATCTTATTTGGTCCACCAAATACATGAAATCGGCCGAAAATATATATGGGAGCTATATCCAAATCTGAACCGATTTCAATATAATTTGGGAAATAAATTTTTTTAGATAAAATCTATCACACGTTTCAAATTTCATTGAAATTGGGGATACATAGCGTGTTTGGTGCATCAAATGCTTGAAATCGGCCGAAAATATATATGGGAGCTATATCCAAATCTGAACCGATTTCAATATAATTTGACAAATTTATTTTCGGATCAAATCCCGTCACATATTCCAAATTTCATTGGAATCGAACATTCATATTGTGTTTGAGGCTCCAAATGAACGAAATCGGTCGAAAATATATATGGGAGCTATATCCAAATCTGAACCGATTACAATATAATTTAGCAAACTTATTTTTGTTCCAAATTCCGTTACACATTCCAAATTTGTAGACTGTATCTTTAACCGATCAATAGATATGTGCATATAAAATCTAAATTTTTGGGAGGTACCTCCGATTCTGATGCTATATCTCCAGTTCCAAGTGGAAATTCAAAAATGTATATAGCCTATGTTACTTTCAGGCGATGTTGCAGTATATATGGAAATTTTCAGAAAAATCTATTCAGCAGTTTTCGAGTCCATAAATTACAAACAAACAAACAAACAAACAAACAAACAAACGTACAAACATTTTCCTCTTTTATAGATATAGATTGTATTGTATGTATGTGTGGTATATTGCATTTTTACCATAGTAATTCGTTTATTCTTTTTCCGTTTCTCTATTTCTTCTTAAATCAATATAGCTTCAGTACAACAGTCTATTGAACGGTTTATTTTGGACGGTACAGTTTCATGTTTTTATTTTATTACACCTTTGTTTTATTTGTATCATTTCAAATATTTTGGTTTTTATTCGTCACGGCATCATTAGTTTATATTTGTAGTAGCTACACTTGAAATGCATATTTGTTGTGAAAACGAACACCGGGGTTGTAATGAGGTGTGCTTTTGTGAGCATGACCAATGGAAGTAAATGTTGTTTACAAGAAATTATATTTACAGACAAATTAAAAAAAAAAGAAATATGTAATTGGGAAAACCTTTATAGTCTTGGAATTCGTTTTCTAAAACTTTGTTGAATGTCACTCATTGATTTGTAAAATTAAATATATACATGTGTTTTTCAAGTTATAGTATCTTGGAAGATTCAAAAGCATCGCGGGTAAAGTCGCATTACATCAAAACTATTTGCCCAATCTTTTGTTTCTTTTGTGTAAATGTAGTTTTATTTATGTACTGCTTGCCTATCCCTTATGTATGTATATGCCAAATGTTTGTAGTAATAATGATTTATCCTATTCCCAAGTGTATCCTACATGCATTAATTGTTGAACCTTGTGGCGTACTTATTAATATCATGATTCGTTGTTTTTTTGTTCTCTCTTAGAATCTGTACAAGAATCACTGGAACGTCGCTTTGGTCGCGTTGGTGGTCGCATCCCTGTTACTCCATCCGAAGCTTTCCAAAAACGTATCTCTGGTGCCTCTGAAAAGGATATTGTCCACTCTGGTTTGGACTACACCATGGAGCGTTCTGCTCGTGCTATCATGAAGACCGCTATGAAATACAACTTGGGTCTCGATTTGAGAACAGCTGCCTACGTCAACTCAATTGAAAAGATTTTCACCACTTATCGCGATGCTGGTTTGGCATTCTAAAAAGCTTAAACAGTCTTTTAATTAATTTTAAGCCTAAACTGATGTAAACATTTTTTAATGCTAACCGAAAAAAGTATGCAAACCACCACAAAAACAATTTCACTCGAAACATACATGTGTAAAGTTATCTGTAAAGCAATAATATTATTTTGAAAACAACAAAAATATTATTGTTCCCCTTTTGTCACAAAGTTCTTAGCATGATTGATAAAAGATAATTAGCCAGTTGTTGGCGTGGCTAGTTTTTAACTTAACTGTCGCTGTGACTTCAAAAATATGTGTGTATTTAATTGTATTAGTTATATTTTAATAGTGTCTTAATTTATTTTAAATAACCCGCCACTATATTTAAAATCTATTCTCTCGTTTACTCTGATGTTTTTCTTTTTTGAATTTAAGTTGAACAAAGTCAGTCAGTCCATAAAGCAAATGCATTTTAAATAATAATAAAAAAGTAATCGTTAGTTCGATAATAGCTAAAATACAAAATAAATAAAAATAAATAAATATAAGAACACTAATCTTTCATTTCACAAAAAATGGCGTCGTATATGAATATTTTTATGACAAATTATTATATGCCCCACGCCACACTGTGGCACAGGGAGATTATTATGTGTATTTGCGTTTGTTGATAACATGATATGGGAAAGAAGATGTATGTGTGTTCATGCTATCAAAATGCAGGCCGAAAAATTACTATAGAATTCTAATGTAGCAAAATGTCACAACTGGTTGGTATTAATGTTTTAAGTTACAAAAATATAAAAATATTTAAAACATTATTCAAGAAATAAGACTTAGATACAATGCACGTGTAGAAAAAGAATAAAAAGTGGTAGACCCGAAACCTTTGACATAGATCGACTCACTTTCCAGAGAAGAATAGGACCCGACGAAATGGCAAGTGAGAATGGTAATATGAATGCTTTGCAAATTATCAATTTGGCAGATAGGATAATAAGAAGAGATCACATAAAAAATCATGTGTCAGCAGCCAGCCAATGACTTAAGCCAGTCAAAAAAGCGTTTTATGTATTCTCACCTTAAAGGTGTAAAGGTGCAAGTACATAAGAAGCTTGAAGTCTATGGCTAGGCATATTTTGTGACATTTCATAAAGGGAGTACAGAGCCACACTAAAATCCTGCCATCGTTTTCCATTATAATTTGACATTAATATGCCTAGCCATGACTCAAGCTTTTGGAAAATTTTGAAAAAAAAGTAAGCATAGGCTATAGTCGTGCGGAGCCGACCATGTGATACCCTACAACGCTACAATATGTTAGAAGCTCCCTTATGTCCAAATCCATTTTGGAAGATTTCGCTTTTGAAATTATGTCATGGACCACTACCCAGATATTACCCTTAGCATTTTGACCAGGGACATTTGCCCAATATTTACGCACTCCGTCGTGCTGTTAGTTGTTGTGGTCCATTTTATAGCTAAATGTAGTTCAATGGTCATCATTCATTTATATCATTTAAACCCCTAAATACTATATTGCGGACATCTTTAAAAACAATAGGCCTAGCCCTTCACTTCACTTCAATATTATAAGTCAAATTGAAAAAATCGCATGCGATAAAAAATATGAAGAAAATAAAAAATGTAATAAAATGCTAAAAATCTATATTAACTTCATTTTTGGCAACTTTTTATGCGATTTTTTAGATTTTATACTTTTATGCCAAGAGAGAATTCTGAATTGACAAAATTTTTCAAAATCGGTCCAGCCATTCTTAAGATATAAGCATTCTAGCTAACATCCCCTTCCTTTGTATATATACATTGTATATATATCGCTATATATATCCGATATATTTACTATCGCCATCTACGTAACAGCCAGAATTGACCTGTTCGTCTATTTGTGATTTCGCCGGAATTAAAAATATTCGCTGTTTAATGGGAAATTTGACTTTTATTTAAAACAAATTTTATGGTCAATTTAACCCACTAAATATTACCCGATGACCATCAAAATTAGAAGGCTTCTGCCCAGACCTAAGCTCTAGCCACCTGCTAAATTCCGCTTCGATTGGGATATAATTGCGACCTGTAGAGCAACTGCAAAATCAGGACATTTTTCAGTTGTTGGTCCATTTCAACCCCTAAATATTATGCGATCATCTACAAAAGAAATAGGGTTCTATTCTGATCATAACCTCACCTTCATTTTCAATTTCGTGAGGATCGGACTATAATTGCGGCCTGTAGAGTGATTACAAATTAACATGGACAGACGGACGGACATACATAGCTAGATCGACTCAGCTCGGCGAGATAGGAAGATCCATATATACTTTCCTATGTGGGAAATCAATATTTCGAGGTGTTACATAATTTTTGGCCCAATCAAACTTATAATACCCCCGACACATAGTGTTGTAGGGTATAATAATAAATAAATAAAATAAAAACAAGTAAGCAAAGGCTATAGTCGTGCGGGGCCGACCATGTGATACCCTACAACATTACAATATGTTCAAAGTCCCCTTATATCCAAATCCATTTTGGAAGATTTTGTTTTTGAAATAATGTCAAAGAGCCCCGCCCAGAGGTTACCCTTAGTTTTTTGATCTGGAGAATTTGGTCAATATTTACGCACTCCGTAGTGTTGTTAAGTATTCAAAACAATCTCACGAAAGTTGTGGTATATTTTACAGCTAAATATAATCCAATGGTCATCCAAAATGCTAAACTTCTTCCCTGTCCTTAACTCTCTTCTGATGCGAAATTCCGTGTCGATTAGTTTTCAATTGTGGCCTATAGAGCGACTACAAAATTAGAAAAATTATTTTTTTTAGTCTATTTGCACCTCTAAATGCACATCTTAAGAACAATATGCTTTAATTCTGACCCTTAGCCTACCCCCATGCAAAATTTCGTGTAGATCGGACGATAATTGCGATATGCATATAATACCATCAAAACGTAGTGTCGGGGGTGTAAAAATTTTGAAAATTTACAATTCAAAATTATAAGTCAAATTGAAAAAAATCGCATGCGATAAAATATGACAAAAATTGAAAAAAAAAATCGACAAAAGATATTCACTTTTTTATTGGTATATTTTCTTAGATTTTATCGTTTTATGGTAAGAGATTATTCCGAATTGATGGGAATTGTGAAAATCGGCTCAGCGGTTCTTGATTTATAAGCAGAATAAATAACATCTATTCTTTTACATGTATATTGTACATATTTTGCTATATATCCGATATCTTGGCTATTAGCATCACTTTTACGATCAGAAGTGATCTTTTTATGTATTTGTGATTTGGCTGGGATTGGAAATATTCGCGGTTTAGTGGACATTTTCCTATTTTCTTACATAAAAGTAAGGCTCTATTTTACCCGCTAATTATTGTCCGATGGCCGCCCAAATTGGTAGGTTTCTGCCCACTCCTAAACTCTAACTCCATGTAAATATTCGCGTCGATTGGTTCATAATTGTGGTCTATAGAGCAACTGCAAAATCAGGAATTTTTCCTGTTTTTGGTCTATTTCAACCCCTAAATATCGTGCGATCATCTCCAGAAACAATAGGGTTCTATTCTGACCATAACCCCGCCTCCAATTTCAATTTCGTGAGGATCGGTTCATAATTGCGACCTGTAGCTTGATTACAAATTAACATGGACAGACGGACAGACATACATAGCTAGATCGACCCATCTCGGTGAGATATTAAGATCCATATATACTTTCCTATGTGGGAAACCAATATTTCGAGGTGTTTTTGGCCCAATCAAACTTATAATACTTCCAACACATAGTGTTGTAGGGTATAAATAGAAGCGTTTAAAAACTCTGTGAAAATCATAAAAATACCGAATACAGGGAGCTACCGCTTTTTTGGAGTCTATACGGATACGTGGACGTGGCAATTATCTGTTACAAGCTGTAGTACCCGTTGCAAAGTGCAAATACGAAATTTGAAACAATTCCGGAGAATAATGTCACTAAAACCAGCAAAATGCCGTATATAGGGAGGTACCGTTGTATGGTCTTTATACAAAGGTGTGGACCTGCATAGTCATTTTCCGTCACAGACTGTAGTACCCATGATGAACTATTATTACGCTAAAAACATTAAAATATTTGGAGGTACAGTTATATTGTAGGGCTATAAGTAAATTGTATATACAGGGTGAGATGAAAAAACTGCAACCAACTTCAAACGTGAGCTGAACCTATCGCAATATTCCATTCCATATTGAAAAATGAGCTCGGGGTAAAGCCATTGAAATTCCAAAAAGTGCAAGAACTTACGCCGCAACAGAAAGCAAATATGCTCAAAAGAGCTAAAGAGTTGCTTCGTTTAGCCGAAATTGATGAACTGACGAATTTGGTTTTCTACCATAAAATGATCGTGTTTACTTGCCAAAGAGGTTAGCTGAAAATGTGCACTTTCGGTTGGCCACCAGAACTTAAGCGCCGGCCATGGTGATGGTGTGGGCCGCCATAACAGCCGATGGTCACTCTCCGTTCGTATTAATCGACCGTGGGATCAGAATAAATGCCGAATATTATGGCGAAGATATTGTGGAGGGTGCATTAAAGCCTTGGGCACGCAAACATTTTGGCCGCAGACTTTGGACATTCCAACAGGACTCAGCACGCACCACCCAAGAATTGTTACAAAATGAGGTCCCTCGAGGCGGACGGTTATCGACATAGAATATATATATATATATATATATATATAATGTGTGGTTTAAATTGTATATTTCGAGATGATACAAACGGAATGACAAACTTAATATACTCTCCATGCTATTGTGAAGAGTATAGAAAAAGCCAAAAATTACATATAAAAAATCCTTATATAGAGACAACTGATGTTGAAAGATGAGTGTATATTTACATTGGTGACAATCTGCAAGAATAATGTATCTTCCAATGGGGATTTACGAATACCAATAGTGTATCAAATGATAATCTCGTCAGCTGCACAACTGGGTATAGAATGTATAGAAGCCAAACGAAGCTTCCACAAGCACGTATACAGATGGTCTCCAACGACCAATCCGCTAAATAAAAGAAATATATGAGTAACCTGTAAAAGTGCCAGAGGAGAATGCTGATGAAAGTCTGTCAGCTATTCGTTTAGAAAACCAACCTTAGAGTTCCAATAATAAACTGAACTGCCGCGAAATTGGCATGTCTTGTTCTGCTATAGGTGTGGGAAAGCAGACACAATTACCCAAAAATTCCTGTATGTCGACATTGTAACTCACAGGGAAAGCTTGCCAGTCAGAGATCCCTGTGAATCGGAAGAATTAGAACCCAAAAGTGTCCAAATTATAACAAAGACATCAATAATATAGTTAAGGATAAGGTTATGGTACATACCCAAAATTTTGGCTATTTGGGGTGATCATGAATCACGCGAGCCAGCAATGGCAGATGAGTCTAAAAGACCATAGTGGTCGCTTAGCTCGGAGGTCATTACAATTCTAGAAATATAATTTCAGCAACGATAAGGGAATGAAAACATTGCCGCCCATATGCTATCCCGCCTACAAAATGCCGACGAAATGGACATAAATCATGTTCTCGAATTTGAAACCACTGACTTTGAGAGTGATTCATATAAAGAACAGAAACAAGATATGAAGATTGTCGACTTTATGGTGTCTTAAAGGAATAACAAGTCCTATAACCCAGAAACACAGTAGTTTAAGTGGAAATTATGGGTATCAGAGGCATTGACCCACGTTTTAATAGAACAGACCCACGATAGGACTACGTTAAGGTATATATATATAAAACCCTATACGGTTAAGGGGAAAAGTATTATTGGGCTCATATGGCATCCCAAGTAAGGCGGAATATATAAAGTTTGGTCATAATATACACTATTTTTGATTTAAATTTAGCAGGTATACTTGCCACGAATGTCAGTTTGTTGAAAGAAGACTTATCGAGATGTGATACTTGCGACAATTATTGCTGTACTCCAAAACTGCAAAACACTGCGAAAAAATATAAAATAAAGAAATTCAATTTTTGCAAGTTTAGTTAAACAAAGCTTGATGACGGACTTAAGGTGCAAGTACATAAGAAGCTTGAATTAATGGCTAGGCATAATTTGTGACATTTCATAAAGGGATTACAGAGCCGCACTAAAATCCTGTCTTCGTTTTCCATTATAATTTGACTAGCGATGACAAGCTTTTTATGTACTTGCACCTTTAACTTTTTCCAGGGCATTCCTGTACTCCAGAACTACCATAGAGTTCATGATATATAAATATGGCGCTTTCAGGGCCGTTTGGCTATCGACATATATAGTCAGCGGTCCGTTCAGTTCATCGATTCTGTTCACCAACAATTCTATGGCTTCCCTGACAGCGAAGATCTCTGTGTGGAATACGCTACAGTCGTTATTTAGTTTGAAGAAGTTCCCGATATTCAGGCTCCAGTGATTCGGTGAAATAAAGTCACGGGTTACAGCCCGACCCCCTATGTTCTCCACATACTTCAAAATGACCGACTATACAAAAGATTGACTAACACATTGTCCAAGTTCATTGAGTTTCAGGGCGCATCTTGCTGTCCAAAGCAGATGTGGGTGTCTAAGGGTGTCCAAAGCAGATGGGGGTGTGTTCCTGAATGTACCTGTAATTAATAAAGTTTCCACTCTTTGGACTTTGTCAATGGTGAATTAAGCTCTTCCTAGAGTGTGCAACCAAACCAACCCTCCATAAGTCAGAATCGGACAGACAATAGAGTCATATAACGTTTTCATGATGTGCGGCTACAACCATCAGATCTTTCCTATAGAGTTTCTGCAAAAGTAGAGTGCTATTAAGCCCCAATTAGCGCGCACCACGACATTCCTCTTCCAGTTTAGTCGCTGGTCGAGGATAGTACCGAGATAATTGGCTTCAGAGGAAAAACTCAACGTGACTCCATCCAGCAATGGTGACGAAAACTCTAGGAGTTTCCGCTTCCTCATGAAGAGAACGAGCTGTGTTGGAAGGGCTTTCGCAAAGCCCATTGCCACGAGCCCATTTTGATAATTTCACAAGAGCTCCTTGCATTAGGTCCGAAATAGTTTACAGGAATTTCTCAGCAATCAGCAGAACCCCATCGTCATAGTAGGACACGACCTTAGTTCCGGTTTGTTAGTATTAGTACAGTATTTATCACCAAAAGCCCTTGAGGAGAACCACTGGTCACTGATTTCCTGACGTAACACTCCCTCATGCTTGAGTTGAGGATCATAACATCGATCCGATTAATGAGGAGTAGTGGTATACTCAGGTTTTTGAGAGAATTATGAATTGTCTCAAATGTGACATTGTTGAAGGCCCCTTCGATGTCGAGGAAGGCTCCTAAGGTGAAACATGAGCTATTGTGGTTTTTATCGATGTAACCCACGACGTCGTGCTGCGCTATTTCAACGGATTTTCCTTTCATATAGGCGTGTTGGGAAGTGCTTATCTAATCCCAGCATCTATAAGTTAAATATCAGTAGAAAAGATGAAAGACTAAATAGGCCTGTAGTCCTAGGGGAGTGAATGAATTGGCTTCCCTGCCTTGGAAATATAAGTGAATGCACAGTGATATTACGTGCGTTAGACGCAAGCAAGCCTTAAAGATCACTTACAGAATCGGTACTATTACCGCCGAAGCATGGTGGGGTCCGGTCCTGGTGATTTGAAAGGTTTCAAAGTGTCAATGGCCCATGCGATTTTGGGAATGCTTGCAATGCTGTTAATCAACGCTGTTAATCAACGCTCAACGAACGCTTGACGCCTCTTTGCAATTCGGAAATTAAATACTGGCCAACAGATTGAGGGTCTCTGGGCCAGAGTTAAGGGGAGAATACGTAAAACGCTTTTTTGAGTGGCTTATGTCATCGGATGGCTTCTTCGTATAGGAACAAAGGAGTTTTAGGTTAGCTTAGTTCGATTTTGGCCCACGATCCTTTGTTCCAACCGATGACTTAACCCAGATCTTGTTGGTCATGTTGTATAACTAACTTTTGACCACCAAACCGGTTAGTATTTCTTGCCAGGGAATGTATGCGGACAAGCTTTCTCATAGCATTCAAGTAAGGCATTTGTTAAGAAATTTTCTGAATCCTCTACTCTTGAGGCTGAGTCGACCAGTATATTGCCTTCCTTGGATTCCTAGGGGGTTTTTGATGAAATCCCTCCACAGAAATTTGGAATATGATCCTCCGGTGGTCCGAGAACGAACATTTCGAGGATACTTTCCAGTTCTGTATGAGTGATTTATCCATATTCGTTAGGGTGAGATCAATGACCGCCACCATATCCTTATTCTGGAACGTAGCCTCATTTCCCCTATTACATATTTTGAGATTATGTATAAGAATAAAATCAAAAATGGACTCACCTCTGACATTGTTATCCTTACTGCTGCTTCCTAACTCCTACTGCAGCGGCGTGGACGCGCCTGACGGTTATCCTGACCAGCGGTATCGGCAGATACCTTGATGGTCAGACCTCCACCCTCCGTACATGAACCGACTAATCTCCAGTTGTCTGTACAGAGTTGACATTCGGATTTCCTAATACTGTCAGAAAACGTGTCGGGTCCATCAAAGGTGGCGGTATCCCTGCAACAATATCTTCCTGCATGGTATTTCCTTTAGGTATACAGCCGCCAGCTCACTTCCTTCCCAAAGTCCGTGAAAGCCAGCTACTGTGGTGATGAGGAAGTTTTTAAACTCCTCATTTTCACATCTTCCCCAAGAAAGACTAGCTCCCTCATACGGTCAGTAGACGCCGACTTTCGCTGATGTCGCCTTCACACTCTGCAAGGTCGATGACTACTAAACGGATGTTGTCCGGGTAGACAGTCTGGAGAAATTTTTTTTTGTTGCCTCTGTGGCTCGAGGGTTGAGTGGACAGGTGGACTTACTTCTTTACAAGATCGATTAGTAGAGAAACGAGCACCTTCTCAAGGGAACACTATGGCAGTAGCGTATGGTACTTTTCGATCTTCCGCACTGCCTTAAGGTTCGCCTTGATTAGAGTATTTTCCCTCTATGTAACTTGAGAGGGATCGCGGTCGATGAATTTCTACAGTACTTCACCAACCGTTTGCAACCCCTCTTTGGTTTTGCCTCCTTTGAGCCGGAGTCACCGCGGTTGTTTGGGATATAGGTAGGTGTAGTACCTCTCACATCACCTTCCACAATGGCATCCTGCATCTGGAGTTTAACCGCATCGGTGTATGCCGATGGTTTCCCTTAGTAGATATCTGACCTTTCCAGAGCACCGAAATGAGTGTTCCCTGTGGTTTTGGATTGACTCAACTCTCTGAGATGAGGGTATGACGCTAACGTCGACTTCCTCATCAGAGAGAGGTGAACCATTTCCAAAACCAGAGGGAACGCTCTCCTGGCTGAGACTCGGGTTCGTGAAGGGCGGGCAGCTGTTCGCTCTGTTTCAGCATGCTTTCGCATACCACGTCTCTGTACGTAATTAGAGTCTCGTCCCCACCCGCATTAAGGATCATAGATGTGTCCCCGTCATTGGCAGTTGAGTTGTTGTCGGGAATTGTGTTTGTTTTTGTGGCGAAGGTAATTTTTCTGTTCTCCATAAAAAGTTTGTTTTGTGGAGGTGACAATGTCCGCCATGACGTAGCCTCAAATACAGTCGGTACTCTGACTGCAAACCTTAGAACACTGATGGGCACGGTATACGTAACACCCCAGCGTTGGGGTGTCCACTGCGGTGGACCAATTCGTTCACTGGTTAATTAGGGGGCGTAAAAGCTTCGTAGAGTCCACGGATATCTTAATGGAGTTTACATTGTAAAACGAAGAATGTAAAGTCATTTCAAATAAGCATGTCCTTCTCTGCATTTTCTGTAATTTACTTTGTCATAAAACACTGTGTAGAAAACAGGTTGCCATCTCTGATTTGTGAATATACAATGGATTTGTAAATAAATATTTTGACAGTGAGATGTTGTCTAAGAAAAAATTATTTTGAAAAAAAAAATTGCAAATATATGATTGTATGACTTTACCTTCTTAAAGGTGAAATTACATAAACAGCTTGAAGTCTTCGCATGTCAAATTTTGTGACATATCATAAAGGGATGCCAGAGCCGCACTCAAATGCTGCCGTCGTTTCCCTTTACAAGTTGACATTAATATACCTAGCCATGATAACAAGCTGCTTATGTACACTCACCTCAATTCTACCATGGGAA
This sequence comes from Musca domestica, assembly GCF_030504385.1. Taxonomy (NCBI): domain Eukaryota; kingdom Metazoa; phylum Arthropoda; class Insecta; order Diptera; family Muscidae; genus Musca; species Musca domestica. Next base: position 811,564 of record NW_026712174.1, on the reverse strand, counting down.
TTTATTTTTTTTTTAAATTTTCATTAAAAAATGAATGATAAAAACGTGAACCGTTTCCATGCACAAATATACCAACTTCATTCGTTTACTTTTCCAGAAACATTTACTCAGTACGAAGTTACTGAGAAAAACACACTTTTCTCCCTCGGGAGAAAAAAATGCAAAAATAAACGAGCAGCATTTTGTAAAACATTTGTAAGATAACAACATTATCCATCAACTAACAACTAAGCACAAATCTAAACAGCAGAAATATTTTGATGATGAAATTTATTCGTTTTACATTTCTATTATAATTACATTTTTATTATAAAAATTAATATTAATAAGCAAAAACCGTTCCCATGCACAAAGATACCGCCTTCAATAAATATCTATTATTCCTGCATCTTCTCTGATTGGTTAAATTTGTTTGTTTACAAAATAACTGATTTTTTTAAATGCTGTAAGCTGTAAAAGCTGGATTTTTAGGTGAACTTACAAGTAAAATATTTATACAAATTATCGAGTAAACGAACACTCCTATTATTGCTGATTTGGATTTATTGCAGAACTGTACAGTACTTTCTGCGAACTCTGATAATCACGATGAATTGACATCTGATTGTCAGATAGTCACGATGAATTGATAGCACCGTTCTACAAATTATTTGATTACTTGATAACTTATATGAGTTATATGAGTGATTCAAATGATATCAACTTAATAAACTCCCTTTTGATAAGAAGAGTTGTATATAGTTAAGTTAAATAATTATCTTTGAAAAAAAGTGATACTGCCTTAAAAAAGCAAACACAATAGAAATATGTCTGAAAAACCAACTGTTTTATTATTGGGAGGTAAGTTACAATATCAAAGGACTACACATCTAGTATGAGTAATTGTTGCTTTTCTTTGTTGTTCACACTATCGGCTTCTAAGATTTAATTGCATATAAATAAACCAATTTACTCTAATGGTTTGAAATTACTCAATATGCATTTTTTTCTCCAAAATACCATTATAAATATAAATCTTTTTAGGCTGCGGCTTCATCGGGCGCAACTTGTTGACATATTTGGTGGACAATAACTTGTCCGCCGAAATACGTGTGGTTGATAAAACGCCTCCACAAATGGCATGGCTGAATGCAAAGCAATCAAAGGCTTTCGAGAATGAAAAAGTGGACTTTTGCAGTGCTAACTTGATAAATGCAAGTAAGTAAGAATTTTTATTGGGATGATTCATAGGGCATGAACATTCAATTTAAAGAAGTAGAAAGCCGCAGAATGTTATATCTTGCCCCGAAGGAATTTATCAGCATATCACAAGCAGACTGCCTTGTGAAAGCATTTTCGTCGAATAATCTAGTAGTACGTTAACTTGATAATCGACACTATACACCTATATTTAAAATAAATTAAAATATAGCAGAAAAATTATTAATAAGTGAATGAACACATATAATATATGTGGTGGTCCATGCTTCCATATACATATCTCTCTTTGAGATAACAATTTATATTTATTTATACAAATCTTAATTTATCAAACATTTATATTGATATATGTAGAACTCAAGAGGTTACGGCTTTTTGCTTAGACTTTGACATAAATAAAAAAAGTATGTTCAGCTCTTAAATACTTAAAACTCTGCCTGATCTTGCATAGAAATTTAGTGCAGATATCTGGTGATCACTTTGCAGAAATTGTCTATTTAGTTATATTACTTTTTTGTAACATTTCGGCAAGTCACATTTCAATCGATAACTTAAATTGTGTTTTCTCGCTTCTTTTATTCCTTGTTTAATTTATTGTTTATATTACCAATATTATAGGTAGACGTGTTAAACTTCATGAGATATAGTTCTTAAAATTTCTGTCTTAGCAAGGCATTTGGTAGATATTCTCTTCCAGAATTTGCAACGATTCTTGCAGGTTCTGTAACATAGCATAGCAAATAATCTATTTTATTCATTTATAACCGTTGTCTGGAATAAATTGTAGATTAAAGCTGGGTCGGCAGAGAGTCGAGATTCTTCGAATTTTTCTTTTACCCTCTGATTACATTGTTTTTCAACATTAGGTCATAAGCCATTATGAATATTAAAGTCTATAAAGGAGTGTAGACTCGGTAATCGAACTTTATGAGTTGTTGTTGTAACCTCAATGTGTGCAATCATTTTGCTCTGCCAACGCTGTGATCCCCTCTGTTCATTATCTAGCACCAGATATTGCCTTCCAAAAGCGATCTAATGTCCGCTATCAACTGGCGAGATATTCACATTAAACACCTCTACTTCGACCGGCCACTTGAGACTAGATCAGACGATATTGGTGTGTATTGCTCATTAACAATAATAAATCGCGATGGGCCGGTTACAACAGATTTTCTGTTTTATAGTCATTCTTGAAAGATAAAAAAAAATAAAAAGTGTTTTAATACTTTACTTTCTTGGCTGAAATAAAGTTATTTGCTTTAGATACATTCAAACCAGTTTTTGCTTATTACTGGGATAAAATGATGATTGGATGTGAACATCTAAATTCGGAAAGATCAAATGGCAAATTCAAATGACAGTCAACCTAGCGATGAGTTCTCTTTTTTTTTTTCTTTTTGAATATGTCTTAAGAAAATGGTTTAAATAGTCTAATCTCTATCAACATTATAAACAAAAGAAGAATTAATAAACTGTGTGTGTCACTGTGATTTTAATGTTAATATATAAATATAAAAGGCTTACCCTACTTGAAGGAAATCTTATCTTGATAAAGAAAAATTCATTTCATATTTTTAAATATTTCTTCATGACCTTACGTAACAATTTTTTTAGATTCTTGTAAAAATGCATTTGTACCACATCCAACAACTGGTCGTTCCTGGGACATAATTATTAACTGTGCTGCTGAAACTCGACCAAATCAAACTGATGCCGTCTATAAAGAGGGCATTCTAAAGTTAAGTATGAATTGTATAAATGAATCTGTGAACGTTCAGGCGAAGCGTTACATTGAGTTAAGTTCAGGTTGTATAAATAGTTCAGAAAAGACTCCACTGAGAGAGGACTGCAAAACGGATCCCTGGACAGCAGTAGCAAAACAAAAATTAAAGGTCGAAAAGGAGCTACAATCAATGGAAAACTTTAGTTATACCATTGTTCGTCTACCAATTGTATACGGAATCGGTGATAAACGGTACCTAAGTAAGTATTTCCCATTGTTTATTTACTCAAGAAATCAAATAAACAAAACAACATGTTGCATATGTATTGGTGGCAATTATCATACCTTGTATTACAAATTTGGAAAGTTAAATTGAACGATGGTATCAAATTAATATCTCTTTTTTAGTGCCTCGAATTATTATTGCTGCCATTTACAAGCATTTAAATGAAGTTATGAAATTACTGTGGAATGATGCAATGCGACTGGCTACAGTTCATGTTGATGATGTATGTGCTGCTATTTGGCAATTGGCTTTAAGTGAGAAGGCTAATCGTGAGATTTACAATATCGTAGACGACGCGGAATCCACCCAAGGTTCCATAAGTGATATTTTAGGAGATATATTTTCCATAATATTGACTATTTCGGCATAGTGATGTCAAACCTTACTAAGGTAAGTAAATAGCTAAGACGGTTTCTAAGTATAATTTTTGCTGAAAACACACAATTTTACTTACAGCTCAGCCTCTCCGATACTGTGAGCGAAATTAACGACAAGCACATGGAACCTTGGGCCGAAATTTGCCAACAAAATGGTCTGTCAAATACACCATTGACGCCTTACTTGGACGAAGAACAACTCTATCATAAACATCTAAATTTGGACAATTCTAAATTAAAAGAATTTGGTTATCAACTTAAACATCCCAAAGTTACCAATGAACTTGTCAAGGCAATAATCGACGACTATGTAGAGCAGAAGTTATTCCCTAAGTCATTGGTGTTTTAATTCTCTACAAACATATGTTCTCAGATCGAATGTGCTGTGCTAGAATCAATAGACAGACTGCACTCATTATATGGTTTTCCATTCACATTTAATATCGGGCAATACCCAGAAGAATTATAAAAAATGTGCATTTGTTGTTGGGCCTTTCAAACAGACATAATAACTGGCATTCCTTTATAGCAATATTTTAGACCTATTTGTTTAAATATCTAAAACACTTTTAAGCCATGACTCCAATTTCAATCAATACCATGTTTGTGGTCTCCTACGGTTTGCCCGACATCATACAATATATTATATAAAATTAAGTATGTATTAAAAAAGACATGAAAAAAAAATCACAGTGTATGACGAGTATGACTATTCGTCCTCCCTTTCCTCTCCTCTAAGTGTACTTATAGTATTACGGTAGTCATTTTGATAGTATTTTTGTCTAGGACTGAAAGTGAAAACTTTTCATAATTGATATTATTCTGGTGTTAACAGAAGACTTGTGGTTCTTAAAAAACTAATATTATTATTTCATTTCTTAAAATAGATATTCATACATGTGTAAGAAAAACATTTCTGCGGATTTTATTTATACGAATAAAAATTGTCATATTTTTGTGCCAAAATTATTAATTTGCTGTTTGTATCGAAATTCTATAGCAATGATTATGAAACAGTTTTATTATTTCAAATTTGTCAGACATAAATCAATGTCGTGGCTTGAATAAAAAATAAGCTTATTTAATAGTGGAGAAAAAATAACAAGGTTAACCAAGAGGTTTCCAAAAACGGATGGACCAATCCTTATTAGTTCTCTAAAATTCTTAGCATTTTACTTGAGATCATTCCTCCAATCATGAATTAATGAGGGGAAACAATGTTTCCAAATATGATGACTCGTTTTTTATAAAAATTAAGCAACTAAACTACTTTTCAATAATAGGAATACAATATATGTGTTGGATGTTGATATGACTGTGGAGCAGCCTGTGGGATTTTTCTCAACCGGTTGAAAAAATCGTTAGTCATAAATGCATTATTCTACAACCAATTTGTAGTTAGTTATAGAATAAAGAATTTATGAATCGACTATAAGTTGGTTGGAAAATCATCTAGAAGTCAACAAATTTTATATAAATTTAGGTCTCACTATAACAAAAAAAAAAAAAAAAATAAAAAAAATAAATAAATAAATAAATAAAAAAACTCGCCAAACTTTTTGAACTCTTCATAGAAAAAAAAAACATATTTTTTCAACTGACTATAAATCGGTTTAAAAGTAATTAGTTTATAGTTAATTTAAAGCTAATGCTGGAATGGACAATCGACCACTGCCTAGTTCATCCCCATGTTAAAGTAGTTGGTTGGAGTAAAGGAAATAAATAAAAAAATTAACAGTTGTGATTTTTAAACTAATTTTAAGTTATCTTTAAACCAATTCATTTCCTCGCAGGTGGCTAACCAACCACTACTAATAAATAAACCTTTGATTGTGAGGCAGTGTTGCCATTTTGGTACCAAATTTGATCGGAAATATTTTTAAAATTTTTATATGGACGGTCCAAATCAATTTTGGTCGATTTCTATCGTAACATGAATTTTAAACCGCCACGATTATTAATTTTTGGTTTTTGCGAAATGCGATACTTGCTTTTCAAATAAGCATACAGGGTAAGGTGAGAGAAAAAACTGCAACAAAGTCAAAAGCCATAATTTTTATTTTTTTTTTTTTTTTTAATTTTATTGAATGAAAGCAAAAAATTTCGGAAATAACATCAAATTTTAGAATAAGTTTAGATTTTTTCGAATTGATCACCGTTGGCACGAATTATGGCCTTCAAACGGCCAATGAAACCGTCACACGCTGAATGTGTCTCTGCAATATTTTGGCCCATTCCCGGCGAAGCGCTTACTTGAGGTAATTGATACTTTGATATTTTTTAGTGCCAACCTTGCTTTCCAAAATACTCCAGACATAATAGTCCAACGGATTGGTATCCGGAGATTTTGGTGGCCATTGTGCGCTGGAAATGACGCGAGGAACCTCATTTTATAACATTCTTGGGTGGCGCGTGCTGAGTGCGATAGTGCTGAGTCCTGTTTGAATGGAGAAAATGGGGAGTACGCTTCACCGACGAGAGTAATCCCCTTGAGTTCATAGAGCGGTTAGAAGAGCGAGCGGAGATGTATCAGATACCCAATAGAGACCTGATCATGATGATGCCAGAAGTCATGGACGTGCACTAATGTGGTTCAGGAATAATCACAAGCCGTGGGAGGTCTTCCGGAAAGATTTCCTACCTCCAAGATTTAAGGAAAACCTCGAGGATGAAATACGCCAGAGGAGACTGAAGCCCCGAGAATTGTTTAAAGACTATATGCTCGCAATGCAAGATTTAATGAGACACAGCGATCACACGGAGGAGGAGAAGGTAAAAAGAATATTCAAGAATGCCCTACCCGAATACTTGTGGTATATCAGGCGTAAAGATTTCAGTGATCTGGCAGGCCTCCTGCAGATGGCCGAAGACCTTGAAGGGATACCTTCCATGGCAACCATGACAAAGGACCACCACCGCCAATAGAACATGCAGAACCAAAGAGAATCACCGAAGCGGTGATCAATCCTGCCACGGCGTGTCGTAGATTTGGTCAGACATACCGATCCTGACAAAGTGGCAGCAATAAGAGAATTATCTGCACCGACTACTCTGAAAGAGCTCCGCCGATTCTTAGGAGTCGTCTCTTGGTATCGATGTTTCGTCCCAGAGTTTGCGACAATAGCATATCCGCTCACTTCCATGCTTAAGAAAGGCAAGCACTGACGGTGGACGAGGACCAACAAACCGTGTTCGAAATCCTGAAGTTGCGACTGACAGAAGCACCGGTGTTGGCATGACCGGACTTCAACGTGCCCTTCACCCTACACACCGATGATAGCAACTACGGGCTGGGCGCTGTTTTCATCCAAGTTCTTGAGAGAACCGAGAGTGTGATGTGAGCAGAGTCCTAAATGGAGTTGAGAGGAACTACTCTGCCACGGAAAAGGAGTGTCTATTTAGAGAGATACTACTTGAAGGTAATCACCGATCATCTCTCTCTGAAATTGTTAAATTCTATTGGGTGGTTAGCCCGTTGGGCTCTCGAATTAAAACAGTACACTTTCTCTGTCCAGTATCGTAAAGAACGGAGCAATGTCGTCGCTGATGTATTGTCACGTCAACCACTGGAATATTTGCAAGAGCGAAAATCGAACCCCAAGAATGTTCCTGGATAGGGAAGAAACTAGAGAGCTTGAAAAAGAACCCGCGAAATTTTTGGACTATGCAGTTTTGAATGAACAGCTATTTCGTCACATTGCTGGAAACACTAATGACGAAGATTATTCCCCGTGGAAGCTGTGTGTCCCAAGTTCTCAAAGAGAAAGGGTTCTACGAGAAAATCATAGCCAGACAACCATTGTAACAGATACTATTGGCCGGGACTGGCGAGAGATATAGCGAAATTTGTCAGAAGCTGCGAGTCCTGTCAGCGATATAAGTCGTGCCAAGTATCACCGGCAGAGGAAATGTTGGTGTCAGCCCCTGAAGAACAACAACAGTTTGTAATATGATGCTCTTTGGGAATATGATGCTCTTGGTATTCTTCGGCCGCTTCTCGATATGGGTGGAATTGGTACCTCAGAGAAGAGCAACCGCTGAAGGAGTAGTGAAAGCGTGTCGAGAGAGGATTCTCGTCAGATTTGGTACACCGATGGTGATTATTTCGGACAACGGCAGTCAATTCGCTGGTAAGGTCCTTGGGAAATAGTTACAGGAATTGGGGGCAACATCAATTCACTGTACCATATTGCCCACAAGAGAAATCCTACTGAGAGAGCCAATAGGACTGTCAAAACCATAATTGTCCAGGTAAGCCACAATAACACAAACCGGTGGGATGACTTCCTACCCGAGATATTCTTGGCTATCAATACCGCCATATCGGAATCGACAGGATATAGCCCAGCACGTTTGGTCCAATGTCGTGAGCCCAGATTGCCGAGAGCATTATACGACGGGTCTCTGGAACAGGTAATACCACCAGACACCAGAAAAGCGCGTATCCGAATTAGTCGGTGCCGCAGAAGAACAATGATGCCATTAGAATCTCCGTCGTTTGTGTGTCGTCGGGTAACAAGTCAGATACCCCACCCACAACAATGAACCGAGGTCCGCCAACACCAGCTAGACGAACGCCCGAAGAGTTACCGACCGAAGCCCAGGGTCCCAAGAATAAACCCATTAAAACTTTTTGAGTGGGAATGGTTGGATGCTACTTCAGGCGCCACGAAACCGGATGGGCTACCAATCACTCCGGGGCAAATCCTTCGACACCTCGCCTAGTAGCACGGTGGTCGGGAGTGCAAGCAGCGATATGGCGTATCTGGACAGCATCCTGGAGGAGAACCCTGGTACAACCGCTGTGGAGCCAACCGAACTACCGCACGAAAGAGCGTGTGGTAAATTCCAGCGAGAACGAGGTCGCCATCTACTTCGTGTGCGAGGAGGAAGTTCCCAAGGATGTGAGCCGAGGACCACAGCCATTCCTCAAAACCGCAACTGGCTCACCATCGTCCTGGGGAGCAGTACAACGGGTGGTGACGGTCCAAGGCTTGAAATACCGTATCCTCATAGGATGCAAAGGACAAAGTGGTGGTTCAACCACGAAGTAGAGGATATCGTGGAACCCCACCCCGAGGAAGAGAGGAAGTGTGACGACGAAAATCACAAGGAGTTCACTTACGCCCACACTCTGAAATTACTTTTGAAATTACAAAGATGTGTTTTTAAATAAAGTATAAAACAGGAGAGCGCGTTTTGTTCTGTTGGTGTTTTCTTACAGAGAGCAAGGACGAGAGAGGGAGACGTCCCTGTTAAATGTTCCCTGATTTATGTTGTTGGGATATTTAAATGGAGGTAAACGAGGTCCCGTTAATCCACCACAAGACACGTGTTTGGACTCCCATATAAAGAGCGATCTAACTTAGAATGGGGACAGTCAGTGCCAGCCACGGAAGCAGCAACATCCAACATCAATTCCATTCGGGGGCATCCTGGGATCGAATCCTTACATCTTTGCACATCCTTGTGTGAGTCCTAACACATCCTGCCTGTAGCTCTAATCCTTCCCAGAATCCTTGAAAACCCGGAGAATATTTGTCCATGCCTCAGTCCAACAACTACCAACCCATCAATCCTAAGTCCACGTACTTATCCAGGTCTCGTATCAACGAACCCCAGGGAGCTCATCCGGACGACGGAATTTAAAATTTAAAAAAAGAGATTTTGTAAAGATTTTGCCAACATTTTTAGTCGGTTATTCTGGGTTTTGATTCTTAGAGACTGACTTAAAATAAAACGTCATTCGAAGACTACTCAAGAACAGCACAGAGAAGCTGCTATCAGACGATAAGAGGTTTACATATGTGCTGCCACTTTTATTATCCATTTCCGTGTGTATGTCAAAATTAGAAAATTTAACATTACATATGCGAAAACATTTTTGTCTGAAGGGTATAAAATTATTTGATCTACATAAGTAGTCAAATTTATTTTTTGAAATTCTACCTTAATATGAGCCTATAACGAGCATGAAATTTAAATTTTTTCGACCAAATATTCTGTCATTATCAAGCCTTTTAGGGGTACAAAAGTCAAGGAAGAATATAATCTAAAACAGAAAACTAAAATTTAGCCTTATAAGAATGAATTTTTGGCTCAAAGTATTATTTTGCGGCGGCTAGGACAAGTA